>NW_006940997.1:0-1348 GCF_000298275.1 Orycteropus afer afer | reverse complement strand
ATGAAGTCTTGTTTTTCATCAGTGCTATCTCTGCACCTTGAACTTCTTACTTCAATAACATTAGTCCTTGATCATATACTACCTCCTGGCAGGATTGAACATCAACCAATTATTTTTGGTGTAGTAACTCTTTTTATTCCTTCCATCTTTTTTTGGTGCTTCCTGTACCCTTCAGCTTTTTGTCCATAAAATCATTTACTATTTCAAATCAATGCTTGATTTTTTTTTCTCTTCAGTTCTTTCAGTTTGAGAAATACCAAGCAAGTTCTTCCCTTTTGTTTTTCTAATTCCAGGTCTTTGAACATTTCCCTGACAGATGAGTAGTGATACTGTACACGCATATAACACAACAAAAATGACAAGGTTCTTTGATAGAGTAGACAAAGATATGAATGTGATTTTCAGAAAAAAAGGTCAATCATATACAATATATATGAAAAAATTTATATTCTCTAGCAATCAAAAATATTTTTAAAAGGATATTCTGTACTCAGAAAATATTTATTTAAAGCCCAAATATTTCAGTCAGTGTGTTAAGTCCTAATATTATAAAATCAGATATGACTTTTATATGGTTCTTACTCACACGATTATAACAGCCTTTGATTTTATTATACAGCAGTTACAATTTATTTTTTATGATATTGTTTATTTATATGAACCTCTTTCTTTGCTTAAAATCTTGTTCAGTTTCAGCTCTTACGAAATAATATTTGAATTACTCCAATTATTCATATTGCTTCTAGCCTGTCTTTCCAGTCAAATGCCCGTCAGTTTTCTAAAAGAAATCCTAATAATAGGAAAACCTCAAAGTTTTATGCCTCTCAGATACATTAAGATTTTTTAACGTGGTGTCTTGGGTCTAGAATGCTGTTGTAATAGAAAATACCAGTTCCAGCAAAATGGTGGAATAGGCACACAAGCTACAGAGATCCTCTGCAAGAAAACAATGAAAAACTGAGTGAAACCAATACAGGAGACTATCCTGGAACACTATGCCTTGAAGGCAAGGAGAAGAAGTGGATTAAATACAAACTAGGAGAGGAACCTGAATGAAAGCAGTAAGTAAGGAAACAAATGGAGCTGCAGACTGCCCGCTGTCGTGAGGGCACAGCCATTTTGAATATATCCTGGTAGCAACCTAAGAATGGACTCTGCTGACCAAAGACTGGATGGACAAAGACTGCATCGGTGCCTGACAACCAGAAAGGAAAACAGCAAAGAAGGAGACACATAGACCTGTGGACTGCCAGCAGCTGTCCTGAGGGCACTTCCATTTTGAATATTTACAAGTGGTATGCACGACCATTTTGAACACATGCAAGTAGTGTTCTACCTAGACCTTGAT
>NW_006940996.1:0-1289 GCF_000298275.1 Orycteropus afer afer | reverse complement strand
GTTGTTGTTGTTGTTATGTGCCATTGAGTCAGACCCTGGGTTTCTGAGGCAGTATCACTACGGAAGTAGATTGCCCAACCTTCCTTCTGAGGAGTGGCTGGTGGGTTTGAACCATCAGCCTTCTGGTTAGCAGTTAAGTACCTTAGGCACTGATGCATCTTCGTTGTTGTTGTTGTTTGCCGTCGAGTCGGCCCCGACCCATAGCGACCCCTCCTTGGGTTTCCGAGGCAGTATCAGTACGGAAGTTTGATTGCCCTATCTTCTTTCTGAGGAGTGGCTGGTGGGTTTGAACTGCCAGCCTTCTGATTAGCAGTCAAGTGCCTTAGGCACTACGCTACCAGAACTTTTAAAATATGATACTGCCTCAGCAACCCAAGAAGGGGTCACTATGAGTCCGGTCCGACTCAATGGCACATAAAAACAACAACAACTCATACATATAAGATGGGATAATCTATAAAACTTTATTGTAAACATACAAAAGTATTGTGCATTTGGTTCCAGACCATTCAATAAAGCAAACATCACAATAAAGTGAGTCACGTGGATTTGTTGGTTCCCTAGTTGTGATGGTTTAAGGTTGTACGTCAATTTGGATAGACCATGATACTTAGTGGTTTGGCAGTAATGATAGTCATCCCTCATAATGAGATCTGATATAATGGAGTACCTCCATGAAGAAATCTTCCATGAGCAACCAATCAGTTGAAAGGGAATTTCCTTGAGGGTGTGGCCTGTATCAAATATGTATGGACATTCTAGCAAAATTCTTGTGCTTTTTGCTTTATTCAGGTCCTGCATCTGACTTGCCATCATCTAACCTCCAGTTGTTTGGACTTGATCCAATGGCCTACAGTCTTGCCTGCTGACATTGGATTGTTCGGCCTCTGCAGCCTGTCAGCCAGCTGCCTGTTCTCTGACCTGCTGATCTTGGATTCGTCAGCCCATGCATTTACATGAGTCAGGAGAAGCCTCCAGCCTGACATCTGACCCATGGACTCGGGACTTGCCAGTCTCTACAACCATGTGAGCCATTTCCTTTTTCTTTCCACACTTAAATACAACTTTCATCCCTATGCCTCCTCTAAAATTATTCTCCTTTCAATCTTTACTCTTACTGCTACTGGATCCCCATCTTTTCCTCTCCTTGTATTAGCTTCCTACCAAAATTTTTCAAGAAAAAGAGATCCTATCAGCTCTGGTAGCATAGTGCCTAAGGCACTTGACTGCTAACCAGAAGGCTGGCTGTTCAAACCCACCAGCCACTCCTCGGAAGGAAGATGGGGCAA
>NW_006940995.1:0-1347 GCF_000298275.1 Orycteropus afer afer | reverse complement strand
TATGTATGCCTTTTGTTTCTCTTTCTTGCCTTATTGCCCTGGCCAGGACTTCCAATACAATGTTAAATAGAAATGGTGATAGAGGGCATCCCTGTCTGGTTCCCGTTCGTAAGGGGAATGCCTTGAGTCTTTCACCATTAATAACGATGTTGGCTGTTGGCTTTGCATATATACCCCTTATTATGTTGAGGAATAATATCCCTATTTTGCTGAGAGTTTTAATCAGGAATGGATATTGGATTTTATCAAATGCCTTTTCTGCATCAATTGATATAATTATATGGTCCTTTTCCTTTGTTTTGTTTATGTGGTGGATTACATTGATTGATTTTCTGATGTTGAACCACCCTTGCAAACCTGGTTTGAACCCCACTTGGTCCGGATGTATTAATTTTTTGACATGTTGTTGGATTCTGTTGGCCAGGATTTTGTTAAAGATTTTTGCATCTATGTTCATGAGTGATATTAGTCTGTAGATTTCCTTTCTAGTGTTGTCTTTCCCTGGTTTTGGTATTAGTGTTATGCTTGCTTCATAAAATGAGTTTAGGAGTACTCCATCTTTTTCTATGTTCTGGAATAACTTGAGTAGCATAGGTGTCAACTCTTCTCTGAATATTTGATAGAATTCTGCAGTGAAGCCATCAGGGCCAAGGTTTTTCTTTGTGGGAAGTTTTTTTTATGACCTGTTCAATTTCTTCTCTTGCTATGGGTCTGCTCAAGTTTTCTATTCTGAGTGGGATAATTTAGGTAGATCTTGTGATTCTAGAAACTTGTCCATCTCTTCTAGATTCTCATATCTATTGGTGTACAGTTTTTCATAATAGTCTGTCAGTATCTTTTTTATTTCAGTTGGTTCTGTTGTGATGACACCATTTTTGTTTACAATTCTTGTGATTTGGGTCTTCTCCTTCCTTTCTTTTGTTAGGTCTGCCAATGGTTTATCGATTTTATTAATCTTTTCAAAGAACCAGCTCTTTGTTTTGTTGCTTTTCTCTATGTTTTTTTTTTCTGTTTCATTTTTTTCTGCTCTGATCTTTATTATTTCCTTGCTTCTAGATACTGTAGGACTCTTTTGTTGTTCTATTTCTAGTTGTTGTAGTTGATAAGTTAAGTTGTTTTTGTTTCTTTCCTCTTTTTTGATGTATGCATTAATTGCTATAGACTGTCCTCTGAGTACTGTTTTTACTGTGTCCCATAGGTTTTGGTAGGATGTATCTTCATTCTCATTAGTTTCTAGGATTTTTTTTTTTATTTCAGTTTTTATCTGTTCTGTAACCCAATAGTTTTTAAGCAGAGAGTTGTTCAGCTTCCATATGTTTGATGCTTTTTCCTTGCTCTTCCTATTAT
>NW_006940994.1:0-1252 GCF_000298275.1 Orycteropus afer afer | reverse complement strand
CCAGCCTTCTGGTTAGCAGTCAAGTGCTTTAGCCACTATGCTACCAGAGCTCCTATATATATAATATATTCACAATCTTTTTTTCTGCATGCTTTATAAGATTTTCTTAGAATACTTCATTTAAGGCCTTGTTATACCAATTAAAATAAACAATTTTTTCAGTACACTCTGGTATACTCTGGCTGTTACTCATCTCAAAAACTGGTTACCCTTTTGCACATATAGTACTGCATTGTCAAAAAAAGGCAAACATTGATAAACAGGTGGAGAGATGGGTGGACAAGCTGAACTATTAGGTATGTCTATGCAGGGGGTAGTGTGCCCAAAACCATGTATAGGGTTGGCAGACAATATTTCTACAAGTATATTTTTATGTTCTGTAAGAATTCCCAGATATATAGTAGAGCTGACAAGGTTGTAGTCACTTCTTGACCACAGACAGATACCCAGAGGGAGCAAATAGTTGAATCTGTGGGCTCGGGACCATGGTCACAGGGGACATCATGCTCAATTGGCATAACATACTACACAAAAACATTGTTCCATATCCTACTTTCTCAAGTAGCAACTGGAATATTAAAAGCTTGCAAGCTGCCATCTAGGTGCAACGATGGGCCTCTCCTCATCCAGAGCAAAGAAAAGGGAAGAAAACCAAAGACACATGGAAACAATTAGTCCAAGCCACTAGTACACCATGTGATCCTCAGCCTATACTATAAGACACGAAGAACTAGATTGTGCCAGGCTACCACTGTCAACCACTCAGAGGGGGATCTATGTAGGAGATCCTGGATAGAGTGGGAGAAAAATGTGGAACAAAACTCAAAATATTTGGAAGAGAAGAAAAAAGGGACCAGGTTTGCTGGTCTGATAGAGCCTGGTGGAACCCCTGAGATTGTGGCTCCTGGTTGCCCTTCAGGTCTGTATTGAACCCACTTCCATGGCTTCCAGCCAAACAAGAGACATGCATATGAACTGAACATTTATATTAGGTAGATACACTGCTTGGAGAGATTCATCATGGGAAAATAGAAGGGCTGTGTATACACAGAGAGATAGCTCAGGGGGCAGGAGCAAATGGGAGGCAAGGGCACAGGGAAGAGGTAACTATGGGGAGGAAGTGGGAGGGGAGATATTGCATTGTGGGAAAATGCAGTCAATGTCATGAGACAAAGTGTATGTGAGCTGCTGTATGGAAAGTGAATCTATTCTGTAAATTTTCACCCAAATCGCAATAAAAATTGAAAAAAAG
>NW_006940993.1:0-1348 GCF_000298275.1 Orycteropus afer afer | reverse complement strand
ACATTCACTCCCTGCGCACCAAAGGCTGCGCGAGGGCGCCAGAACTCGCCTTAACCGACCTACAGGCCCCTGGGACGTCGTGTGAAACGCGTCAAATTTCAGCACCGCGGACGGCGAAGCCCTTTGCACCCTCAGAGGGCACTCATTTGCAGTGGACCCCAGCGCCCTGGGAGAAGCGGTCCAGGCTAAGGGACCAAGGCGGTGCCGTGTGAACAGTGAGTACAATCTTGTTTGAGTCCTGGCTGCTGAAGGAGGAGCTTTTCCGCCGCCTCTCCTGAGACTCTTCTAGGAGAGTGAGCACAGGCCCTTCTTTACAGGACTTTCCCCTGTGTTTTATTCTTTACTTTCTCATGCAATGCTTTATTTAGCAAGAATAATTTTACAACCCACCAGCCACTCCTCAGAAGGAAGATGGGGCAATCTACTTCCGTAGTGATACTGCCTCGGAAACCCAAGGAGGGGTCGCCATGCGTCGGGTCAGACTCGATGGCACATAACAACAAATCCATTTACTGAGTGGTTTGACGACTAGAAATTGTAGCATGCTGTTATAGATTATCAGGTTTGTTTCCCGAAAGAAAGAAATTCAGAGAAAAAGTTTATGTACAAACGGGACACGAACATATGAAATATTGGACCTTCCAGTCAATGACAAGAGAATTATTGGAGCCAGAGGAAAGGGAGAATACGTGCCCATACATAAAAAATTTTTATCATTTTTTAATTTAATATATTTGATTTTCAATGTCGTTAAAGTAGCTGAAGAATATTTTTAAATTGAAAAGTTGTTGTCTGTGGTGGGGTGGAGTCAGTTCTGAATCATAGCGACCCTGTCTATGCACAACAAACAAAACACTGCCCGGTTCTGCGCCGTCCTCACGATATTTGCTGTGTTTGAGCCCATTGTTGCCTCCACTGTGTCAATCCATCTCGTTGAGAGTCTTTCTCTTTCTCACTGACCTTGTACTTTACAAAGTATGACGTCCTCCTTCAAGGACTGGTCTCTTCTGATAACATGTCCAAAGCAAGTGATGCAAAAGTCTCATCATCCTCGTTCTTAGGACCATTTTGGCTGTATTTCTTACAAGACAGATTTGTTCATTATGGGATTTTCAATATTCTTCGCCAACACCATAATTCAAGTGTTTCAGTTTTTCTTAAGACTTCCTTATTCACTGTCTGGCTTTCGCATGCATATAAGGCAATTAAACTGACAATGGCTTGGGTCATGCTCACCTTAGTCCTGGAAGTGACTTCTTTGCCTTTTAACACTTAAAAGAGTTCTTTTGCCCCAGATTTACTCAAGTCAATATATCATTTCACTTCTTGATTGATGCTTCCAAGTAAT
>NW_006940992.1:0-1306 GCF_000298275.1 Orycteropus afer afer | reverse complement strand
GATCTGTCCTGGAGGAAGTGCAGCCAGAATGCTCCTTGAAAGCAAGAATGGCCAGACTTTGTCTCACCTATTTTGGTCATGTTGTAAAAAGGGACCATTCCCTGGAGAAGGATGTCATGCTTGGTAGGGTGGAGGGTTGACGAAAGAGGGGGAGGCCTTAAATGAGATGGATTGACACGGTGGCTGCGATGATGGGCTCAAGTATAGCAGGGATTATGGGGCTGGCGTGGGATCAGGCAGTGTTTCATTCTGCTGTGCATGGGGTCACTGTGAGTTGGAAACGACTCCACGGCACTTAACAACAACAAGAAGAGTTGATGCTTTTGAGCTGTGGTGTTGGTGAAGAATGCTGATCGTACCGTGGACTGCTAAAAGAACTAACATGTTGGTCTTGGAGGAAGTGCAGCCAGCATGCTCTTTGGAGGCGAGAATGGCCAGATTTCATCTCACATACTTAGGTCATGTTGTCAGAAGGGACCAATCACTGGAGAAGGATGTCATGCTTGGTAAGGTGGAGGGTCGATGAAAAAGGGGACAGCCCTCAACAAGGTGGATTGATATGGTGGCGGCAGCCATGGGCTCAAGTGTAGTAAGAATCATGGAGCTGGCTCAGGTCCAGGTGGTGATTCATTCTGCTGTGCATAGGGTCGCTATGAGTTGGAGATGACTTGATGGCACCTAACAACATTAACAACTGCTAAGTGCTAAATTTTGGAGGTTTAAGTCAATCCAGAGGTACACTGCAAGAAAATTCTGGTATCTATTTCTGAAAAACCAGCCATTGAAAATTATTTGAAGCACAATTATACTCTAACATACACGGCAACGCCATGAATTGACGTCAACTCCATTACACCTAGAAATAGAATGAGAATACTTCCATCAGCATTGCTATTATTGTCATTAACTCAACTCACTGCCATTGAGTCAGATCCGACTCATAGCAACCCCTCCCTGGGTTTCCAAGGCAGTATCACTATGGAAGTAGATTGCCCCACCTTCCTTCCAGGGAGTGGTTGGTGGGTTTAAAACACAAGCCTTCTGATTAGCAGTCAAATGCTTTAGGCATTATGCCACCAGAGCTCCCCATCAAGTTGATTCTGATTCAGAGAGATTCTACATACAACAGAATGAAATGTTGTCCAGTTCTGAGCCATCCTCACAATCATTGCTATGTCTGAGTCCATCATTGTAGCTACTGTATCAATCCATCTTGCCAAAGGTATTCCCCCTTTTTTGTTACCCTATACTTTACCAAGGAGCTCTGGTAGCTTAGTGCCTAAGACACTTGACTGCTAACCAGAAG
>NW_006940991.1:0-1348 GCF_000298275.1 Orycteropus afer afer | reverse complement strand
TCTGTCACCAAGGCCAAATTTTCCAACTACCAGTGATTCTTCTTTGTTTCCAACTTTTGCATTCCAGTCACCAGTGATAATTAACACATCTTGATTGCACATTCAGTCAATTTCAGACTGCAGAAGTTCATAAAAATCTTCAATTTCCTCATCTTTGGCTTTGGTGGTTGGTACATAAATTTGAATAATAGTTGTATTAACTGGTCTTCCTTGTAGGCATATAGATATTATCCTATCACTAACAGCATTGTACTTCAGGACAGATCTTGAAATATCCTTTGTGATGATGAATGCCACGCCATTCCTCTTCAAATAGTCATTCTGGGCATAGTAGATCATATGGTTGTCTGATTCAAAATGGCCAAAACCAATCCAGTTCAGCTCACTAATGCCTAGGATATCAATCTTCATGCATTCCATTTCATTTTTGACAACTTGCAATTTTCCTAGATTCGTACTTCATACATTCCATATTCCTGTTATTAATGGATGTTTGCAGCTGTTTCTCCTCAATTTGAGTGGTGCCACATCAGCAAATGGAGGCCTTGAAAGCTTTACTTTATCCATATTGGTAAGGTTCGTCCTACTTTGATGATGCAGCTCTTTCCTAGTTGTATTTTGAAAGCCTTCTGACCTGAGAGGCTCATCCCTCTGCACTATGTTGAATAATGTTTCCAGGCTATTCATAAAGTTGCACAGTAATGTATCAGACAGTGTTTCTCTGCTATTCATAAGGTTTTCTCTGGCCAGTGTTTTGTGAAATGACTCTCTTCTTCCTTCTTCTTAGTCTGTCTCAGTCTGTAAGGTGCATTGAAACCTGTGCACCATGTGCAACCCTGCTGGTACTTGAAAAACCAGTGGCACAGCCTCAAGCCTCACAGCAACATGCAAGCCACAATAGTATGACAAACTGACAGACAAATTTGTCTCGTTTAGCTGTTCAAAACCTCTCCACCCTCCCCTTACCTGGATCCCTGGCGCTGCTCTGCTCTGTCGTCCTCTCTGGGTTCTCTTTCCCAGGCTTTTCTGGATGGTGGGGATGGAGCCTGGGTAGCTTCCCTTATCTGGTTCCCTGGCTTCTGCTTTGCTCTGTTGTGCCCTCCATAAGCCTGTCTATTATTTGGCTGAAAGTTGAGCTATGGGAGTAAATTCAGTTACAGGCTTGAAAGGTGACTAAGGATCTTGGTCTATGGGGTTCCACCAGTCTCTATCAGACCAGTAAGACTGGTGTTTTTTATGATTTTGAGGTGTGTTTTTTTTTTTTTTTAATGTGATTTGGCTGCAGATTTACAAAGCACATTCGTTTTCCTTTCAACAGTTCATGCACATTTGGTTTCATGGCCCCAGT
>NW_006940990.1:0-1299 GCF_000298275.1 Orycteropus afer afer | reverse complement strand
AAAGTGAATTTGCTCTGTAAATCTTCACCCAAATAAAAAAAAAATAATAAATAAATAAAAGGAAAAAAAATTACAATAAAAAAAAAGATATAATTCACGTATCACAGAAAAAATAAACAAACCCCAAAGTGCCAAGCTCTAGGGGCTGGGTGAGAGCCCCTCGACCTCGGCTTCAGCTCTGCCTCTGGCTCCTGGCCCAATGAAGCTGGAGGCTTTCTCCACTCAGGCACCTGCTGGCTGCTGAGGCTGACAAACCCAAAGTCGACAAGTAAAAAGGGCACAGTCCCAATGTTATCAAACCACAGGCCGGCCATTAATTCAAGTCCATTGAAAGTCCCAAGATCAGCAGAGAATGGCAGGCTACCTAACGAAGACTCAGCTACATGCAGGGTTCGAGTGTGCCAAAAAGCTAGAGACCGTTCCCAAGGCTTCTCCTCATATACAGGAAACAGACCTCATACCTAAGGCAGCTACTCAGCTGCTTACAGTAGATTCCACCACGGAGTTGACTTCCATTCTCATCATGGGGAATACTACATCCAGCTGCCCAGCCACTCAACCAAGCCCAGCTAAGTTGACACACAAACTTAACCACCACAGTTTTCAAGACTGTGACCTTTTGGAA
This sequence comes from Orycteropus afer afer, assembly GCF_000298275.1. NCBI lineage: Eukaryota > Metazoa > Chordata > Mammalia > Tubulidentata > Orycteropodidae > Orycteropus > Orycteropus afer. The sequence continues at coordinate 674 of NW_006940990.1, read as the reverse complement.
GCAGATTGCTGGGTCTTTCTTCCAAGGTACCTCTGGTTATTAGTCAAGTGCTTCCCATCCAGGAACTCCTGGAGCCAAGGTAGGGGTAGACTTTGCTCGGAAATGGATAGGAAGTCTTGGGGGTTTTCAGAGTAGGGAAGGGACGTATGTGAATGAGAATGAAGATTCAAGAAGGAGGAGAATGGAAACCAGTGACCATTTGCCAAGGGCCTTAGCCCAGCAGGTGCAGCACCAATTGCTTCCGTTGTGCTGGTGGATCCTCTCATAACCCAGAGGAGTTGAGAGCAGTAACTCGCCCAAAGTCATACCGCTAGTTTTCGGCAGTTCCAAGATATGGACCCAAGTCTGCTAGACTGTGAAACTGTGTATGTTCTTATACTTACTGGATCCATTGAGACTGGGGGAATCATTAGATCTAATGTCTGGAAACAATCTTTAAAACTTGAACCAAAACTATCCCACGAAGCCATGTTAAACTAAACACAGTTTAGCCCAGTTAATAAAGAATGTTTGCCTTGAGCAATAGCGCCCTTATAAAGAATTATCTCTATGGGTGTAAACTGACAACAGTGAGAACTTGAAGGGGCAGAGAGTCTAAATGAGTTGTGATGAATCAACGTGGATTGGAGATAGAATAGTGACACAATGTGAAGTATGCAACCAGTGTTACTAAA
>NW_006940989.1:0-1289 GCF_000298275.1 Orycteropus afer afer | reverse complement strand
TTTTTCTGGTTGCCATTAGCTTGATATATCTTTTTCCAACCTTTGATTTTTAGTCTATTTTTGTCTTTGTCTCTAAGGTATGTCTCTTGTTGACAGCATATTGATGGGTTGTTTTCTTATCCAGTCTGCAACTCTTTGTCTCTTGAGTGGTACATTTAATCCATTGACATTCAGTGTAATTATTGGCAAGTCTGAATCAGTTGATGTCATTTTGTTATGTGTTTTTTCATGGTGTTCCTGTTTTTTTTGTTTGTTTGTTTTGTTGTTGTTGTTTCATATAATTTTCTATGCTGAGTTCATTTGTTTATGAATCATGTTATCATCTCCTTTGTTGCTGTTGTTTCAGTATTTGTTAAATACTTGTGCTTATCTCTTTTTCATTGTGATATAAAGGTTTATCATTTTTCTTTGAGGTTACCCTGTGATTTATAATTTTATCCCCAAGTTTAGAACCATCCGTTCTATCTTGCAATTCTCAATCTTGCCCATATAGAAGTTCTGTAACCACACTATTTTTCCCCCTTTTCAGTTTGTAGTTGTCCTTATTTGCCAATTGATGTCTCTGGTTCCTTGTTTATAATCTTGTAAGCTTATTTTACTTTGGATATTTTTTTGATTGGTTGACAAAGGGAAACCAATAAGACTAAAGTCTGATTTCTCAGCAGAAACCATGCAGGCAAGAAGGCAATGGGATGGTACATACAAATGATGAAAGAGAAAAATTTCAAACCAAGAATTATATGCCAAAAATCAAACTCACTGCTGTCCTGTCAAGTCAACTCATAGTGACCCCTCCTTGAGTTTCCAAGGTGGTATCTGTACAGAAGGAGATTGCCCAATCTTCCATCTGAGGAAGTGGCTGGTGGCTGGTGGGTTTGAACTGCCAGTCTTCTGATTAGCAGTCAAATGCCTAACTGTCCCTCAAATATGATAGTGAAATTATCAGATTTCCAGATAAGCAGAAATTAAGGGAATTTGTTTTTGTCTGTGTTTTCTATTCTCCAGGGTTGACCATATGTTAGGCCACAAAGCAAGCCTCAATACATTTAATAAAATTAAGATACTTCAAATCATATTCTCAGATCACAATGCTATAAAATTAGAAATCAACACTAGGAAGGCTAACAGAAAAAGAGCAAACACATGGAAACTGAACAACACCCTCCTCAAAAGTGACTGAGAAACAGAAGAAATAAAAATTAAGATGAAATGACATTCCTTAAATCAAATGAGAATGAAAACACAAGAAACCAAAATCTTTGGGACACAGCAAAAGCAATGATCAGAGG
>NW_006940988.1:0-1348 GCF_000298275.1 Orycteropus afer afer | reverse complement strand
ACCTTCCTTCCGAGGAGTGGCTGGTGGGTTTGAACCGCCAGCCTTCTGGTGAGCAGTCAAGTGCCTTAGGCACTATGCTACCAGAGCTCCTCTATGTTGTGCATAGGTGCTAATATAAGTCATAGCCAACTCAATGGCACCTAACAACAGCAAAGCAAGATTGGGTATACTAACATATGTCAGATTTAAACCTGGAATGTTTTAGTATTGCTCTGGTATTCTAGTTTTTAACTTAGGAAATAAATGCATACTCAGAAAAAAATAGATTAAATTTGAATCAGCAAAAATTGTCATGTTTTGCTCAGTTAATTGCGTAACAACCACTCCCTAATCCATTACACAAGGATCTTGACTGTGATCTTTGTTGTGTAATCAAAAAGAAAAAAAATAAATAAATGGGGATCAATATTTCCTTTTAGCATCAGTCTCACAGTATGTGTGTCCTGGGTTTCTTGTATCACAGTCTCTTTTGTTTGCCTGAGTTAATCCCATTATAATCTCACAACATGATTTTTAGCACTAATAATGATCAAGGACAAACAAAAACAAAGAGAAGTGATCATACCTTGAAATACAAAAAGAAAGACTAACTGAACTTACTTTAGACTGAAGTATTGAATAGAAAGCTAATTTATTCATGCACTGTGACATATACAGCAGCCAGCTGGAACAGATATTTATGTCTGTTAGTGATCACTTTCTACTCATACAAAAACTATAGAGAAAACTAACTGTATTAGAGAATTTTGCTTGATGAGCTTGAAAACAAGAAGAGCTAGCTGAGTGATCATGATAGCTATTGACATTTAACTGTAGTAACCTGATGACTCTATGTTCACTCCAAAGCTCTTTCTATGCACAGAACCACCTTATCTATCAGTTGTTTTATTTCCATTTATTCAAAAGTTCATTCATTTTTTAATCAACATTTTTGACCTTCTGCGTTAACCATCATAAAGTTCCTAATATATTACCTGCTATGTAGTAAGCTCTTGATAAATATAATTTCCCCTTGCCCATTTGCCAGACATAATACAAGATTACAAGGATTCAGATGGAGGCTTCTGCCCTCAAGGAACTCATATTTCTGAGGGGAGAAGAAGGCAAAGAAGTGAAACTGAACTTATAATTGTCATAAGTATTATAATTAAGACTAACTTTTGTGATTTAGGAAGATATGTTATCAGGAGCTCTGGTAGCATAGTGGCTAAGACACTTGACTGCTAACCAGAAGGTTGGCGGTTCAAAATCCACCAACCACTCCTCGGAAGTAAGATGGGGCAATCTACTTCCGTAGTGATACTGCCTTGGAAACCCAAGGAGGGGTCACTATGAGTCGACGGCACAT
>NW_006940987.1:0-1348 GCF_000298275.1 Orycteropus afer afer | reverse complement strand
TACATCAGCAAAGAGATTGCTGAAAAAGAAATAAGGAAATCAATATCATTTACAATAGCCACCAAAAAACCCAAAATACTTGGGAATAAATCTTATCCGGGACACCTGTACAGAGAAAACTATAAAACACTACTTCAAGAAACTGTAAGAGATTTCCATAAATGGAAGAACATCCCATGCTTGTGGATAGGAAGATTGAACATTGTGAAAATGTCAGTTCTACTCAAATCAATCTATACATTCAATGCAATCCCTGTCCAAATACCGTCAACATTCTTTAAAGATATGGAAAAACCAATCACTAACTTTATATGGAAAGGAAAGAGACCTTGGATAAGCAAAGGTCTACTGAAGAAGAACAAAGTAGGAGGTCTCACACTGCCAGATCTCAAAACCTACTATACAGCCACAGTAGTCAAAGCTGTCTGGTATTGGTACAATGACAGACACATAGACCAATGGGATAGAATTAAAAACCCAGAAATAGATGCATCGACCTATGGTCAGCTGATCTTTGACAAAGGACCAAAATCCACTAAATAGGGAAGAGATTGTCTGTTTAATAAATGGTGCCAGCAAACTGGATATCTATGTGCAGAAAAATGAAACAAGATCTGTACCTCACACTATACATGAAAACTAATTCCAGATGGATTAAATACTTAAATATGAAACCTGAAACTATAAAAACTAGGGGAAAATTAAGGGGCCCTAAAATATGGCATAAATAGACTATCAAGCATAACCCAAAATACATAAACAGCAGAAGATAAACTAGATGAATGGGATCTTCTAAAAATTAAGTTTTTATATGCTTCCAAAGACTTCTCCAAAAGTCAAAAGAGAGCCTACAGAATGGGAAAAAAATATTTGGCAATGACATATTTGACAAGGATCTTACCTCTAGAATTTATAGAAAACTCCAACACCTCAACAACAAAAAGACAAATAACCCAATTAAAAAAATGGGCAGAAGACATGAATAAACACTTCACCAAAGAGGATATTCAGGTGGCTAACAAACATATGAAGAAATGCTCATGATCACTGGCCATTAGAGAGATGCAAATCAAAACAACAATGAGATACCATCTTGCCCCAGCACTAGTAGCAAAGTGACAAGACAGAAAATAACAAATGCTGCTGAGCTTGCAGAGACATTGGGACTCTCATACACTTCTGGTGGGACTGCCAAATGATACAACCACTGTGGAAAGCAGTATGGTGATTCCTTAAACAATTGGAGTAAGAAATACCATTTGACCCAGCCATTCCATTACTAGGTATATATCCTAAAGAAGTGAGAGCCAGGTCAAGAACAGATATATGCACACCTATGTTCATCATA
>NW_006940986.1:0-1349 GCF_000298275.1 Orycteropus afer afer | reverse complement strand
AAAGAAAGAAAGCAGTGTATTAGTGCATAAAATGGCAGGGCTATGATAGCTATCCCAGAGCTCTTGTGGCATAGAAGTTAAAGAATTGGGCTGCTAACCAAAAGGTTGGTGGTTTGAACCCACCAGCCACTCCATGGCAGAAAGATGAAGTAGTCTATTTCTGTGCAGATTTACAGCCTCAGAAACCCTATGGAAAATATGGTTCTACTTTGTCCTACAGGGTCATTATGAGTTTGAATCACCATAGTGACAGTGGGCTGGGTTGGGTGAGGTATGACTGCTATTGTAATAGGCTGGGACATGAATGACAACAGGGAGCTGGCCATGCAAAAGTCTGGGAAGACAGAGGTCCAGGCAAAAGGACAAGTATAAGAACCCTGAGGTGAGAGGTGGCCTGAGGAGATCAAGAAATATCAAGTGCATGGCCGGACTATATTTAAAAAAAAAAAAAAAAAATTTGGTGGTAGGAGACACAGTCAGAGAGGAGGTGACAATCTGACCAAGCTGGACTGGCAGGACAGGGGCAGAGGCAGGGGCAGGGATTACATCTTATCCTCCCAGAAAGCCACTGGGGCATCTTAAGCAGGAGTAGCATGACTTGTTTCCCTTTAAAAGAGCACTTGTGTCCTTAAAGACTGGGGAGCATCTTATCCTAAGTGAGGGCCCAGGCCCATCATCTTAGTTCAGATCAAATGCTTTCATTACACCTCCAGTCTCAACTTCCCTGCTCCTTCTCTGCCCAGCTTATATGCACATATCCCATGCCTGGCAAAGCATTTGAATTGGGACTCCCCAACTATTCCAATTCCTCTATTGTACAGAGTAAGAAAGTGAAGCCCAGGAAGTGAGACACTCAAAATAACAAAGAAAAGACTCAAGCCCAGGTCTCTTGACTCTGAGTCAGGGCTCTTCTTTTGCTCTTATTCTCCCTCCCTTAAACTCCCTTCTCCAAAGCTGCAAAGTTTCCTCCTTCGTTAGCAATTATCATTTTTGTAAGAGAAAGAACTACATGGTTATTAATCTACGTCAGCCCCAGGGTTATAGGTGAGGAGAGACAACTCAGGGACGTCCGAAGTAGCAAGCGGGAAGAGCAGGAGAAAGGGGATTAAAAGCCAGGAAGCCAGAGAGAGAAGAGCAGTCAGCCAAAGGGATTAGGTGAGGAGAGGCAACTCAGGCCCACCCGGAGTAGCAGGCCGGAAGAGCAGGAGAAAGGGGATAAAAAGCCAGGAGCCCGGACAGAAGAGCTGTCAGCCCCAGGGTTACAGGTGAGGAGAGACAACTCAGGGACGCCCGAAGTAGCAAGCAGGAAGAGCAGGAAAAAGGGGATTAAAAGCCAGGAAGCCAGAGAG
>NW_006940985.1:0-1349 GCF_000298275.1 Orycteropus afer afer | reverse complement strand
AAGTCCCCTGTCAATACACTGCTGCAATAGGTTTTGAATTATCTTCAGCAAAACTTTACTTACGTATGATGAAGATGGGGCACTCTACTTCCATAGTGATCCTGCCTCGGAAACCCAAGGAGGGGTCACTTGAGTCGGATCCGACTCGACGGCACATAACAACAACAACAAATGATGTTAATGATATGGTTTGATAATTTCTGCACACTGTTGGATCACCATTTTTTTTTTTTGAATGGGCACAAATATGGATCTCTTCCAGTTGCAAATGGATGCAAAGACCTCTTTGAGTGTTTAAAAAAACAAAGATAACACTTTGAGGACTAAGGTGCATGTGACCCAAGCTGTAGTATTTTTAGTCACCTCATATGCATGTGAAAGCTGGACAATGAATAAAGAAGACCAAAGAATTTTGCTTTTGAATTGTGGTGTTGGTGAAGAATATTGAATGTCTCGTGGACTGCCAGAAGAATGAACAAATGTGTCTTGGAAGAAGTGCAACCAGAATGCTCCTTGGAAGGGAGGATGACAAGACTTCGCCTCAAGTAGTTAGGCCATGTCATCAGGAGGGACCAGGCCCTGGAGAAGGATGTTATGCTCAGTCGTGTAGAGGGTCAGCAAAAAAGAGGAGGACTTCCCATGAGATAGATAGATTGACACTGCAGCTACAATAATGGGCTCAAACATAGCAATGACTCTGAGGATGGTGCAGGACCAATCAGCGCTTTCGTTCTCTTGTACGCAGGGTCGCTGTGAGTCAGAACCGTGTGGAAGGTACCTAACAACAACATGAGCAACTTAGTGGCTGGTTGCCCTGTGACGTCATCAAAACCCACAAAAGTCACAAGGAACCTCTTCTTTTCTAAGGGTTTATTGATGAAGGAGTTTTGGTGGCAGTGTGGTTAAGGCATTTGGCTGCTAGCTGATGGTTTGAACCCACAAGCTGCTTGGCAGGAGCTTTCTCTCTGCTTCCATAAAGACTTACAGCCTTGGAAGCCCTAGGAGCAGTTCTCTTCCACTGTATAGGGTTGCCATGGGTCAGAATTGACTCCATGGCAGTGTTGGTTACTGATGAGCCCCTTGAAACATCCTCCCACTCTTAGGGAATATTTTCCCTTCTTGACGCAGGATCAGATTTGCCTTACACTTCCATCTCTGCTGGTTTATTTAGCCTTCATGTCATTCTGAAGAGTTCTACTCCAGTATCCAGGCATTCACAAAGCTGGGGAAGGTGCTTCTTTCCCCATCGCTCACGGTGTCCTTCAGCATCTCTGTTTTATGCAGTTTCAGGTGGAATTTGGTCAGAAGTGACTTAAACGCTCCACTCACCATGCTGGATGGAGGGATTC
>NW_006940984.1:0-1349 GCF_000298275.1 Orycteropus afer afer | reverse complement strand
TGGCTTCACTGGAGAATTTTGCCAAATATTCAGGGAAGAGTTGACACTTACACTACTCAAGCTATTCCAGAAGATAGAAAAAGTTGGAATACTCCCAAATTCATTTTATGAAGCAAGCATAACACTAATATCAAAACCAGGGAAAGACACCACTAAAAAGGAAAACTACAGACCAATAATCCTTCATGCACTAAGATACAAAAATCTTTAACAAAATCCTATCAACAGAATCCAACAACATATCAAAAAAATCATACATCCTGACCAACTGGGATTCATACCTGGTATGCAGGATGGTTCAACATCAGAAAAACAATCAATGTAATCTACCACATAGATAAAACAAAAGAACCATATGATTATATCAATCGGCACAGAAAAGGCATTTAATAAAATCCAACATCCATTCCTGTTCAGAACTTTCAGCAAAATAGGGATAGAAGGGAAATTCCTGAACATAATAAAGGGCATATATGCAAAGCCAATGACCAGCATCATTATTTAATGGAGAAGGACACAAGTCATTCCCCTTAAGAATGGAAACCAGACAGGGATGCCCCCATCACCACTTCTATTTAACACTGTATTGGAAGTCCTGGCCAGGGCAATAAAGCAAGAAAGAGAAATAAAAGGCATACAAATTGGCAAGAGGAAGTAAAACTATTTCTATTTGTGGACGATATGATTCTGTGCATAGAAAACCCAAGAGACTCAACAAAAAAACTACTGGAACTAATAGAGAGGTTCAGCATAGTGGCAAGATACAAGGTCAACATACAAAAATCAGTTGGATTACTCTACATCAACAAAAAGACCTCTGAATAAGAAATAAGGGAAATAATGCCATTTACAACAGCTACTAAAAAGATAAAATATCTAGGAATAAATCCTACCAGAGACACAAAAGACCTATACAAAGAAAACTATAAAACATTACTACAGGAGATAGCAATGTTATGTGCCGTCAAGTTGGACCTGACCCATAGTGACCCCTCCTTTGGTTTCCGAGGCAGTATCACTACAGAAGTAGATTGCCAATCTTCCTTCTGAGAAGTGTCTGGTGGGTTTGAACAGCCAGCCTTCTGGTTAGCAGTGAAGTGCCTTAGGCACTACGCTACTGAACCTGCCTTGTTCATGGATAGATAGACTGGATGTTGTGAAAATGTCAATACTACCTAAAGCAATCTACATATTTAATGCAATCCTGATCCAGATATCAACAAATTTTTTTAAGGGCATGGAAAAAACAATTGCTAACTTCATATGGAAAGAAAAGAGACCTCAGATAAGCAAAGCACTACTGAAGAAGAATAACAAAGTGGGAGGTCTCACACTCCTGGATCTTAAAA
>NW_006940983.1:0-1349 GCF_000298275.1 Orycteropus afer afer | reverse complement strand
AGCAAAATTGTCCCTCAAATATGATGGTGAAATTAGGACATTTCCAGATAAGCAGAAATTAAGGGAATTTGTTAAAACTAGACCAACCTTACAAGAGGTGCTAAAGGAAGTCCTTTGGACAGAGAGCCAACAACAACTGACCATTAACACACATGATGACATAACCCAGAAACTGAGTTTTAGAAATATCCAAAGTAAGCCTACAAGATTGTAAACAGGGAACCAGACACATCAATTGACAAATGAGGACAACTACAAACTAAAAAGAGGAAAAAAATTGTGTAGTTACAGAATTTCTAAATGGTAGGGAAGTCAAGACAACTACAAGATAGAACGGACTGTTCTAAACTTAGGAAGAAAACTATAAATCACAGGGTAACCTCAAAGAAAAATGATAAATCTTCACATCAAAAAAGAGGATCAGCACAAATATTTAGCAAGTACTAAAACAATAGCAACAAAGGAAATGGTAATACGATTCACAAACAAAACATGCCCAGCACAGAAAACTATATGAAACAAAGAAATCAACACCACAAAAAGCACATAACAAAATGACAGCAACAAATTCATACTTGTCGATAATTACGTATCTGACAAGGGACTTATCTATAAGATTTATAGAAAATTCCAATGCCTCAAAAGTAAAGAGATTAACAATCCAATTGAAAAATGGGCAGAAGACATGAATAGACACTTCACCAAGGAAGATATTCAGACAGACAGCAAATGCACGAAGAGATGCTCATGATCATTGGCCATCAGAGAGATTCAAATCAAAACAACAGTGAGAAACCATCTCACCCCAGCACTGATGGCAAGGATCAACAAGACAGAAAATAACAAATGCTGGTAGAGATGTGGAGAGATTAGGACTCTCATACACTGCTGGTGGGACTGTGAAGTAATACAACCACTGTGGAAAGCAATATGGCAATTCCTCAGGAAGCTGGAATTGGAGATACCATTTGATTCAGCAATCCCGTTACTAGGTATATATCTTAGAGTGAGAGCTAGGACAGGAACAGATATATGCACTCCCATGTTCATCACAGCACTATTTACAACAGCAAAAAGACAGAAACAACCTATGTGCCCATCAACGGAAGAGTGGATGACCAGACTATGGTACATACACCCAATGGAATATTATGCAGCACTGAAGAAAAATGTCGAGTCTGCAAAATACCACATAACATGGATGAACTTGGAGGACACTATGCTGAGTGAAATAAGTCAATCACAGAAGGACAAATATAGTATTAGTTCATTGTTGTGGAGGGTCAAGGAAAGATTTATATATGGAGGGAAACTTTTTTTGTTGGTTGCCAGGGATGGGAGGGGAGAGG
>NW_006940982.1:0-1349 GCF_000298275.1 Orycteropus afer afer | reverse complement strand
ATATCGAGATGTAATCCATACTGCAGACTGTATTCTTTAACCTTCATCAGTAAGTGCCTCAAGTCATCCTCACTTTCAGCAAGCAAAGTTGTATCATCAGCATATGTCAGGTTGTTAATGATTCTTCCTCCAATCCTGATGCCACATTTTTCTTCACATAGTCCAGCTTCTCGGGTTATTTGCTCAGCATATAGATTGAATAACTATGGGGAAAGGATACAACCCTGACACACTCCCTTCCTGATTTTAAACCATGTAGTGTCCCCTTACTCAGTTCGAATGACAGACTTCTGGTCAAGATACAGGTTCCTCATGAGTACAGTCAAGTGTTTGGGAGTTCCCATTCTTTTCAATGTTATCTATAATTTGTCATGAACCACACAATCAAATGCCTTTGCAAAGCCAATAAAACACAAGTAAATATCTTTCTGGTATTCTTTGCCTTGAGCCAAGATCCATCTGACAACAGCTATGATATTCCTTGTTACATGTCCTCTTCTGAATCCAGCTTGCTCCTCTGGAAGTTCTCTGTCAATATACTGCTGCAAACATTTTTGAATTATCTTCAGTAAGATCTTACTTGCATGGTATATTAATGATATTGTTCTACAATTTCACAATCTGTGGGATCATCTTTCTTTAGAATGAATACAAATATGGATCTTTTCCAGTCAATTGGCCAGGTAGCTGTCTTCAAAATCTCTTGGCATAACCGAGTGAGTGCCTCCAATGAGACATCCATTTGTTGAAATATCTCAGTGGGTATTCTGTCAATTCTTGGAGCTTTGTTCTTTGCCAATACTTTCATTGCAGCTTCAACTTCTCCTTCAATACCATTGGTTCTAGATCATAAGCCACTTCCTGAAATGGATGAAGATCAACCAGTTCCTTTTGGTACAGTGATTCTGTGTATTCCTGCCACCTTCTCTTGATGTTTCCTGCATCATTCAATATTTTGCCCATGGAATATCTCAATATTGCAACTCAAGGCTTAAATATTTTCTTCAATTCTTTCAGCTTGAAAAATGCTGAGGACGTTCTTCCCTTTTGGTTTCAAACTCCAGGTCTTTGCACATTTCATTATAGTAATTGGTTTTGTCTGCTCGAGCTATTCTTTGAAATCTTCTGTTCAGCTCCTTTATCTTGTCATTTCTTCCATTGGCTTTACCTGCTCTCCGCTCAAGGGCAAGGTTCAGAGTCTCTTCTGTCATCCACTTTGGTCTTCTCTTCTTTTCTTGTCTTTTTAGTTATCTCTTGCTTTCTTCATGGATAATGTTCTTGATATCCTCCCACAATTCTTCTGTTTTTCAGTTCCTTGGTGTTCAATGCATCAAATCTATTCTTTAGAT
>NW_006940981.1:0-1349 GCF_000298275.1 Orycteropus afer afer | reverse complement strand
AGGTTGAGGGGCTTTCACCCAGCCCCTAGAGCCTGGCACTTTGAACTTGGACTTAAAGCCTCCAAATTGTAACAATAAACTCCTGTTTGATAAGGCTATCCCATTTTTGGTATATTCTTGTCAGAGTGGCACTACATAACCAGAACATTGACTTTGATTATTTTTAATTTGTTATGAGAATCCTACTGTATTATATTCTTTCCTTACTATTCCCATTCCTTCTTATGTTAAAGCCCTAGATGTTTTAAAACTTTTTTTTTTTTTTTTCCACAAAAGATGTCTTGCAGTGAATTACTTAATAGGCTCTTCTAGCCATGATCTTTGTGACTCCAGTAAGATAAATGAGCTGAGGGCCAAAGTGAAGCATGTCTGCAGGTATGGCTGAGAAGAAGCTATCCTAACTGAAGAACAATATGCTGAATTGTTTCTGATCCTGAATTATATAACCTGTTATTTCCCTAATAAACTCCATAATCAAGAGTATTGTCTGTGAATTCTGTATGGATTTTGCAATAAATTATCATCAAACCCAGCAGACAAGTAGAGAGTTCCATGGGCGGGACAGTTGGTATTGTTATGTGCCGTCGAGTTGGACCTGACTCATAGTGACCCCTCCTTGGGTTTCCAAGGCAATACCACTATGGAAGTAGATTGCCCCATCTTCCTTCCGAGGAGTGGCTGGTGGGTTTGAACCGCCAGCCTCTGGTTAGCAGTCAAGTGTCTTAGCCACTATGCTACCAGAGCTGGTATTAGAATTGGTAAAGAGGTCAGAGTTGGTGGCATGCCAGGACTTGCAGCTCATAGGAATAAACTTTGGGCTGTTGATGTTCTCCCGGATCCTCCTTTCCCCAGTGAAGTCAGAGGAGGTCAGCTGCTGCCTCTGCAGCACCCTTTTTGCAAAAGGGTGAGCTCATTTGGAATATTAATTAATTTATACATCATAAAGTATGTATTGAATGAATTAATCATCCCATGGTCATGCAGAAAAATGATTTCTGGTTGTCACACCAATGAAATATGAGTGTCCAATTCCATACATTCTCTCCAACGCAGTTTATGTTAAGCATTTGATCTTTGCCTACGTGATATGAATGAATTAATTGGATAAGCACTCTGTACCAGAAAAAGGCAAAATATTCCTTTTATTTGTTTTAAGTTATGTTATTATTACCAACATTGCACATATGTTATAATAATTATTTTGACCTTTTGAGTTTCTTTTCTGATGTATGAAATGCTTGTTCTTCTCTTTTGTCCATTTGTTCTATTGGTGTGCATGCAAATTTCTTATTGATTTGTAAGTTACTTCTCTATATTCCTACCATGAGTTGTAATTTCCACAACTGAAT
>NW_006940980.1:0-1304 GCF_000298275.1 Orycteropus afer afer | reverse complement strand
ACCACACCTTGGATACGTTTACCTTAGCTAGGTATATTTATGGTGACTTGGTCACACTTACAGTGACACAGGCGACATTGAATTGCCCTTAGAGAGACATATTTTAATTAGGTAATAATGGGGAGGCAGGATGCAATGACAGTGCTTTACTTAGTCCTCCATTAGCTAGTTACACTTACGGTGAATCTCATCATAGTGACCGTGCCTAAACTTATAGTAGCTGGTTAGAGTTACAATGATGCGAGGGGACTGACTGCTACCTCAGCAATACTTACATCAGCTTGTTACTCTTAGGATGATATTGGACACACTGACAGTATCCTCAGTTATACTTACTTTCCTTAACTATTTACAGTTACAGAGAAGCTGGGCACATAGCAGTGACTTTAGCTAGACAGATCATAGCTAATTGCAGTGAATGTGATGCTTCACAAATTTACAGTGACCTTATGTCCACTTCCTTTAGAGAGATACTGTTAGAAGGACGCTGGTCACAGTGATAGTAACCTTATGGAAACTTACCTTTGCTGGTGCAGTTACATTGATGGTGGACACCGCTCCCCTATCCATCATCTCCGGTGTCAGAAGCCAGAGTGCTGGCCCAGTGTCTTTCCACTTCCTCCCTCTGAGGCTAGGCACCACCCTTACGGCAAGGTCGCTAGTTTCCCCACACAACACAGCACCCGGATGCTGTGACCTCCTCCAGGGCACTCCTGTAGCCTTTTCAGGCCTAAAAAAAAAAAAAAAAAACAGCCAGGATTAGATGGATGGCATTCCTAAGCTGTGCTATCCACGCCCCGGCCACTTGCCCCTTCCAGGTGCCTGGCCGGCATCTAGAGCCCCAGACTCGGCCCCAGCCCCCTTTCTACCCGCCCTTCCCACTGCTCTGTGTCCACTAACCAGTATCTGCCTAAATGCCGCCCCTTCTCCACATCACTCTGGCGCCCCCTCAGGACGTACCTCATGCCAAATGACCTGGGCAGGGAAGGGGGGAGGGGAGGCACGGTGGAGGGTCAGCACCGTCTCGGAACCGGGCAGCCAGTGAGCATTTCCTCAGAGGCCGCGGACTCAAGTCCAGGCACCCAGCGTGCCCACCTTCAACAGGCGGTGGCGGCAGAGGTTGCAGCGCCGTGCGCAAGCCAGGCACCTCACTTCTGCACAGCACATACTTAGGCGCTAGACAGGGATGTGCACGGAGCGCATTCGGCACCCACAGAAGGCTGTTTCTTCCCACCTCTTATCCTGCGGATCCCCCTCCACAAGCCCCCAGAGGCGGAGGAGCTGTGAGAACAGCGCATTGCCAG
>NW_006940979.1:0-1288 GCF_000298275.1 Orycteropus afer afer | reverse complement strand
GAAAGTACCATGGACTGCTAAAAGAACTAACAGATCTGTCCTGTAGGAGTGCAGCCAGAATGCTCCTTGGAAGCAAGAATGGCCAGAATTCGTCTCATCCATTTTGGTCATGTTGTAAGAAGGGACCATTCCCTGGAGAAGGATGTCATGTTTGGTAGGGTAGAGGGTCGACAAAAGAGGGGGAGGCCTTCAACGAGATGGACTGATACAGTGGCTGCGATGATGGGCTCAAGTATAGCAGGGATTGTGGGGCTAACGCGGGATCGGGCAGTGTTTCGTTCTGCTGTGCATGGGGTCACTATGAGTCAGAAACGACTCGACGGCACTTAACAACAACAACAAAACAACTTTGGTCATGTTGTCAGAAGGGACCATTCTCTGGAGAAAGATATCATGCTTGGTAAAGTGGAGGGTCAATGAAAAAGGGGAAGGCCCTCAATGAGGTGGATTGACTGTGGCTGCAACAATATTGCAAGAATTGTCAGGCTGGCACAGGACGAGGCAGTGTTTCATTCTGTTGTGCATAAGGTCTCTATGAATCAGAGGTGTCTCGATGGCAACCAACAAGAACAAAAGATGACTGGAAGTATACTCTTGGGACCCAGAAAGCAAAGGAAATAGAAAGGCATTGTGCAGACTAGGTTCTCTTAGTTCAGGAAATGCTTGGAACCCTATGGTAGCATAGTGCCTAAGGCACTTGACGGCTAACCAGAAGGTTGACGGTTCAAACCCACGAACCACTCCTCAGAAGGAATGTTGGGCAATCTACTTATGTAGCGATACTGCCTCAGCAACCCAAGGAAGGGTAGCTATGAGTTGGGTCCGACTCGACGGCACACAAAAACAACAACATAGACACTCCAGATGCATCTTTTTCCTCATAATCAAGTATATTATCTGACAAACTAGAGGGCATTTCTTTTAAGTTTGCTCTTTCTTTAAACTTGTCCTTAGTGGCTCTTCCCCAGGATAAGGAGCAATTTTCTATTTTGCACATATTTCACCCAACTTCTGCTTGAACTTCTTTGTGATGAATTGTAAATTATTTTTCACTTAATTTACCTTGTTTGATCCACATTTCCTCGCATTTTTTGCACACAAGGAAGGTCTGAATACACAGCTCTATCCTCTATCATGCTCCCTGTTCATTTCTGGTTCTGTAGACATTTTTGGCACTTCTGGCAAAACCAGAAGTGGAAGAGTTATTGGCTTCTTTAGATATTCATCTGTCTTTTCTGCTAGTGAACTTGTTTTGAAAATAACTCTATCCTTAAGTAATCAAGTATGG
>NW_006940978.1:0-1290 GCF_000298275.1 Orycteropus afer afer | reverse complement strand
AATGGCCTTAATGAACAAGAGTTTATTCTTACAATTTGGAGGCTTTAAGTCCAAGTTCAAAGTGCCAGGGGCTGGGTGAAACCCCTCAACCTTGGGGTCCAGCTCTGCCTCCTGCTCCCAGCCCACTGGAGCTAGAGGCATTTCTTCACTCAGACAGCTGCTGGCTTCTGAAGCTGAGAAGCCCCAAGGTTGGCAAGTAAAAAGGCACAGTCCTGATGTGCCACACAGCAGGCCATTAACTTAAGTCCATTGTTAGTCCCAAGGTCTGCAGAGCATAGTAGGCTGCTGAACAATGACATCGCTACATGCAGGGTCCAAGCCTGTTGTATGCTAGATATCATTCTCAAAAGCTTCTCCTTATATACAGGAAGCAGACCATATCCCAAAGGCAGCTATTCAGCTGCGTGTGGTAGATCCCACCATGGAGTTGATTACCAGTATCATCTTGGAAAATAACTGCCACCAGTTGCCCTGTCATTCAACCAGGCCCAGCCAAATTGACACACAAACATATGTGGAAATTATCAAAAAATATGATTAATATCACATGCAAGTGATTATCTTGCTAAAAATAATTCAAAAACTGTTGCAGTAGTATATTGACAGAGAACTTCCAGAAATGCAAGATGGATTCAGAAGAGCATGTGAAATGTGGGATATCATTGCTGATGTCAGATGTATCTTGGTTGAAAGTAAAGAATACCAGAAAGATGTTTACTTTTGTTTATTGACTATGAAAATGCATTCAATTGTGTAAATCATAACAAATTATGGATAACAATGAGAAGAATGGGAATTACAGAACACTTGATTGTGCTTATCAGGAACCTGTAACAGACCAGGAGGCTGTTGTTCAAACAGAAGAAGGGGATACTGCATGGTTTAAAATCAGAAAAGGGATGTGTCAGGGTTGTATGTTTTCACCATACTTATTCAATCTGTATGCTGAACAAATAATCTGAGAAGCTTGACTATATGAAAAAGAATGTGGCATCAGAATTGGAGGAAGACTCATCAATAATCTGTGATACGCAGATGACACAACTTTGCTTGCTGAAAGTGAGGATGATGTGGAGCACTTACTGATGAAGATTAAATACTTCAGTCTATAGTATGGATTACATCTCAACATAAAGAAAACAATCCTCACAACTTGATCAATAAGCAGCATCACAATAAATGGAGAAAAGATTGAAGTTGTCAAAGATTTCATATTACTTGGTTCTACAATCAACACCAATGGAAGCAGAAGTCAAGACAACAGATGATGTATTACACTGGGAAAATCTG
>NW_006940977.1:0-1333 GCF_000298275.1 Orycteropus afer afer | reverse complement strand
TGCCTAAGGCACTTGACTGCTAACCAGAAGGCTGGTGGTTCAAACCCCCAGCCACTCCTCGGAAGCAAGGTTGGGCAATCTACTTCCGTAGTGATACTGCCTCGGCAGCCCAAAGAGGGGTCGCTATGAGTTGGGTCCAACTCGATGGCACATAACAACAACAACAACAGTTGCAAAAGGACCTAGGAGTCCATTCTCAGCTTTTGGGGATCATCCAAATGCATGACTTTCTATTCTCTGACCATGGGCAACCATGAGAACTACAAAATTTTCCCTATCTAGCACTAGGCTCCAACTCCTGCTCTCCATCTTGTGATCTCTCTCAGGAGTTGTGATGTAGTGAAATACTTAATATGGCCCTTCTAACAAAGTCCTGTATTTTGTGATGTATTGTAAATCCTAGCCTCTATCTATGCCTGTGGTTATGGTCCCACTTTGGAGTGAGCTGTCTGTTATGTTAAGGAGGCAGGATTAGGGTGGGATACATTGTGATTCTAGTAAGTCACCTTGCTAAAAGGGTATGACTCAAGGTACTTTGTTTCCTTGAGAATATGATCTATATCCAGTACATATGAATGTGCACTGGTAAAGTTTTCTTCCTTACTCTGGATCCTGCATCTTGTATGTCATCATCTGAGCTTCCATTCTTGGAACTTGAGACAGCTTCCTAGCGTTTGACCTGAATCACCAGCTTCCACAGCCTTATGAGACAGTAGCCTGTCATCGGACCTCAGATTGGTTTTGTTGACTCCCTGAAATCATGTAAGTGAGGAGAACCCTCTAGATTGACACTTGATCCACACATTTGGAACTTACCAGCCTCCACAATCACGTGAGCTTGATGGTTGGTCAGTTCTGTGAGACAAGAAGAAGAATACTGAGGGAAAATGTAGTTGATGCTAGAAATCATGGAGTGGTACAGCAGTTATGAAAAGATGGCGTTTGGGACATCTTTAACTTCTACCTCATAGGCATGGGACTTGTGGTGATCCTTCTAAAAGAAATTATTTGAGCACATGTAGAATGAAATGATGTTGCACAACAAAGGGAATAGAGTGGTTGAGTGAGTACCACTTGCCCTTTGACATCCTCAAGTAAGTGAGTAAAATCTGGCGGGTCTGCTCAGCTTGTTCTGAGGACCTCTCAAGAGCCAGGACTTTCTTCAGTGGCACTTTCTACCTGAGTGTGCTAAATCCCAGAGGCATCTGCCAGAAGTTGGTGCTAAATCCAAAAGGACAAATGGAAGCATTCTCTGGAAAAGCCTTGGCAGGTCAGTGGCTCCCTTGATGGCTCAGTAGCCCCTGACACAGCCACTTCAGAAAGCCTACCCATA
>NW_006940976.1:0-1326 GCF_000298275.1 Orycteropus afer afer | reverse complement strand
TTGGAAACCCTGGGAAACAGAACTACTCTGTCTAACAGGGTCAGTATGAGTCAGAACTGAGTCGATGGCAATGAATTTGGTTTTGGTCTTTGACCTCATGCTGTTGAAGGTGGGGCCTCAGGTGCATGTTAGCCATGTCTGTCTTCTGGGAAAATACTCCTTGTCCCCATTAAGCTGTAAGTCTCACTCTGCTTTTTTTTTTTTTTTTAAATTAATTTTATTGAAATATAATTTATGTACAGTGAAATACACAGAACTAAAGTGACATGGGTCAATGCATTTTGTTTTGTTTTGTTATGTTTTGTTTTGCAGTGTTCTCTCCCCTCCCTTCCCACCCCTGGTAACCAACAAAGAACATTTCCTTCCATATATAAACCTTTCCTGGACTTTTTACAATAATGAACTAATACTATACTTCTCTATCTGTGATTGACTTCTTTCACTCAGCATAATGTCCTCCACGTTCATCCGTGTTATGCAGTGTTTTGCAGATTTACATTATTCTTTAGAGTTGCATAGTATTTCATTGTGTGTATGTACCACAGTTTGGTTATCCACTCTTCTGTTATGGGCACCTAGGTTGTTTCCATCTTTTTGCTATTGTAAAAAATGCTGCGATGAACATGGGTGTGCATATGTCTGTTCTTGTCCTGGCTTTCACTTCTTTAGGATATATACCTAGTAATGGAATGGCTGTATCAAATGGTATTTCTAATTCTAGCTTTTTAAGGAGTTGCCTTACTGTTTTCCATAGTGGTTGTTTCCTTTTACAGTCCCACCAGCAGTGTATGAGAGTCCCAATCTTTCCATATCCTTACCAGCATCTACCATTTTCTGTCTTGTTGAAAGATGTGACTGTAAAGATTGTACATCTTTGATATTTTTTTCTGTGGTTTTGTCTCTTCCTGTTCTGGAATTACGATTGTTGTTGTTACTAGATTCACATAAGAGCTGAGTGAGGGACTTCCAGTAAGATGGTGGAATAGGCAGACAAGCTCCATAGACTCTGTTCAACAAAGAAAAGAAAAACCAGTTGACAGAGATACAGAAGATAATCCTGGAGCCCTGAGCTTTGAAAGGATATATACAGAAGTAGATTAGGGACCAACTAGTGTTGTCCATTGTGCTGTTGAGTTGGACCCAACTCATAGTGACCCTTCCTTGGTGGTATCACTGTGGAAGTAGATTGCCCAACCTTCCTTCCGAGGAGTGGCTGGTGGGTTTGAACTCACAGCCTTCTGGTTAACAGCCAAGTGCCTTAGACACTACCCTACCAGGTTATCCTTTTGATGGTATCCCACATGAATCTTAGGCTTTCTTCATTTT
>NW_006940975.1:0-1350 GCF_000298275.1 Orycteropus afer afer | reverse complement strand
TCTATTGTTGGCTGGAAACCTTCCATCTTCTTTTGATGTTTCCTGCATCATTCAATATTTTGCCCATAGAATCTTTCAGTATTGCAACTTGAAGCTTGATTTTTTTTCTTCACTTCTTTCAGCTTCAGAATGCTGAGTTTATTCTTTCATTTTGGTCTTCTAACTCCAGGTCTTTTTGCAAATTTCATTATAATAATTAACTTTGTCTTCTCAAGCTGCTATTTGAAATCTTCTGTTCAGCTGTTTCATGTTGTCATTTCTTCCATTTGCTTTAGCTACTCTCCATTCAAGGGCAAGTTTCAGAGTCTCTTCTGACATCTATTTCTGTCTTTTCTTCCTTTGCTGTCTTTTTAATGACCTTTTGCTTTCTTCATCAATGATGTTCTTGATGTCATCCCACAATTTGGTCACTGGTGTTCAGTGAATCAAAGCTATTCTTTAATTGCTCTCTAAATTCAGGAGGGATATAATCAAGGTCATATTTTGGCTCTTGTGGACTCGTTTTAATTGTCTTAAGCTTCATCTTGAACTTGCATATGAGCAGCTGATGGTCTGTTCCATAATCAGCTCCTGGCCTTGTTTTGCCTGAAGATATTGAGCTTCTCCATCGCCTCTTGCCATAGAGATATAGTCAATATGATTCCTGGGTACTCCATCTGCTGAAGCCCACGTGTATAGCCACCATTTATGTTGTTGGACAAAGATATTTGCAGTGAGTAAGTCACTGGTCTTGCAAACATCTATCATGTGATCTCTAGCACTATTTCTATCACCAAGGTCATATTTCCAACTACAGGTGATTGTTCTTTGTTTCCAACTTTTGCATTCCAATCACCAGTGATAATCTTGATTGCATGTTTGGTCAATTTCAGACTGCTGAAGTTGGTAAAAATCTTCAATTTCCTCATCTTTGGCTTGAATGGTTGGTACGTAATTTGAATAATAGTCATACTAATTGGTCTTCTTTGTAGGCATATGGATATTATCCTATCACTGACAGCATTGTGTACTTCAGGACTGATCTTGAAACATTTTTGTGATGATGAATGCCATGCCATTCCTCTTCATTTTGTTATTCCCTACATAGTAGATCATATGGTTGTCGGATTGAAAATGGTCAAAATCAGTACATTTCAGCTCACTGATGCCTAAGTGATACCACCTCAGAAAACCAAGGAGGGGAGGGGTCACTATGAGTCGGGGCCAACTCAGTGGTACATAACAATAATGTCTAGGCTACTGATTTTTATGCATTCCATTTCTTTTCTTTTCTTTTTTTTTTTTAATTAGGATTTGGGTGAAGATTTACAGAGTAAATTCACTTTTCATACAGCAGTTCACATATACTTT
>NW_006940974.1:0-1246 GCF_000298275.1 Orycteropus afer afer | reverse complement strand
ACCTCCCAGAACATTGTTTTGTGCCACTCCCAACAGAAATACTCCAGGTGGACACCTTCAGCAATCAGGAGCTCCTCAGTTGCTCATAGCAAATCCCACCTTGGAATTTACAAAGACTTATGGGTAGAAAGCCACACAAAGTAATTTACTACACTGCAGCTATCAAATTAGAAATCAACAATAGGAATATCAACAGAAAAAGAGTAAACACATGGAAACTGAACAACACCCTCCATGAGAAAGACTGGGTAAAAGAAGAAATCAAAATTGAAATTCAAAAATTCCTTGAATCAAATGAGAATGAGAACAAAACATACCAAAATCTTTGGGACACAGCAAAAGCAGTGATCAGAGCCCAATTTATAGCAATAACAGCACACATTGAAAAGGAAGAAAGAGCCAAAATAAACACTTTAAACCAACATCTTCAGCAATTAGAAAAAGAACAGCAAGAAAAGTCTACAGTCACCAGAAGAAAGGAAATAATAAAGAATCGAGCAGAAATCAATGAAACAGAAAATAGAAGGGCAATAGAAAAAATCAACAAGACCAGAAGTTAGTTTTTGAAAAGATCAATAAAATTGACAAACCACTGGTAAATTTAAAAAGAAAAAGAGGGAGAGGATACAAATAGCATGAAAAAGAATGGATATGGGTGACATCACAACAGAACCAAGTGAAATAAAAAGGATAATATCAGGATACTGTGAAGAACTGAGATGTTCTGGTAGCATAGTGGCTAAGGCACTTGACTCCTAACCAGGCTTCTCCTTGGAAGGAAGATAGGGAAATCTACTTCTGTAGTGATACTGCCTGGGAAACCAAAGGAGGGGTCGCTATGGGTCGAGTCCAACTCAATGGCACATAACGACAACAACATGAAGAACTATACTCTAACAAATTTGAAAATCTGGAAGAAATGGACAAATTTCTAGAAACGCACCACTTACCTAAACTAACACAGATTGATGTGGAAAAGTTGAACAAGCCCATCACAAAAGAAGAAATTGTACAGGTCATCAAAAAATTACCAAATAAAAAGAGTCCTGGCCCAGACAGTTTCACCAGAGAATTCTACAAAACACTCAGAGAAGAACTGATACCAATCCTACTCAAACTATTCCAAAACATAGAAAAGGATGGAATCCTCTCTAAATCATTTTATGAAGCAAGCATAACCTTGATACCAAAACCAGGCAAAGACATCACTCAAAAGGAAAACTACAGACCAATATCCCTCATGAAT
>NW_006940973.1:0-1350 GCF_000298275.1 Orycteropus afer afer | reverse complement strand
ATTTGCACCACTCAGGGACTCTAATGTTCAATAAATGGTAGCCATTATTTTCACCTGGGAACACTAACCTCAGTTCAGGTTCTGTCCTATGTTTGTCTTCCTCAGGTGACTGAGAACAGAAATGATCTCACTTTTTTTTTTAATGCATTTTATTGAAATATAATTTATGTACAGTGAAATACACAAAACTAAAGTGACATGGGTCAATGCAGTGTTCCTTCCCCTCTGCTCCTTCTCCTGGTAACCAACAAAGAAAGTTTCCTTCCATGTATAAACCTTTCCTTGACTTTTTACAATAATGAACTAATACTGTATTTGTCCTTCTGTGATTGACTTATTTCACTCAGCATAACGTTCTCCAAGTTCATCCATGATGTATGGTGTTTTGCAGATTCTACATTATTCTTAGTGTTGCCTTATTATTCCATTGGGAGCTCTGGTAGCGAAGTGTCTAAGGCACTCGACTGCTAACCAGAAGGCTGGTGGTTCAAACCCACCACCACTCCTCAGAAGGAAGGTTAGGCAATCTACTTCCATAGTGATATTGCCTCGAAAACCCAAGGAGGGGTTGCTAGGAGTCAGGTCCGACTCGACAGCACATAACAACAACAATAACAAGTATTCCATTGTGTGTATGTACCACAGTCTGGTTATCCATTCTTCTGTTGATGGGCACCTAGGTTGTTTTCATCTTTTTGCTATTGCAAATAGTGCTGCGATGAACATGGGTGTGCATATATCTGTTCTTATCCCAGCTTTCACATCTTTAGGATATATACCTAGTAATGGGATTGCTGGGTCAAATGGTATTTCTAATTCCAGCTTTTTAAGGAATCGCCATACTGTTTTCCACAGTGGTTGTATCATTTGACAGTCCCACCAGCCATGTATGAGAGTCCAAATCTCTCCACATCCTCACCAGCATTTGTTATTTTCTGTCTTGTTGAACTTTGCCATTAGTGCTGGGGTAAGATGGTATCTTAATATTGTTTTGATTTGCATCTCTCTAATGGCTAATGATTGTGAGCATTTCTTCATGTATTTGCCAGTTGCCTGACTATCCTTTTTGGTAAAGTGTCTATTCATGTCTTCTGCCCATTTTTAAATTGGATTGTTAATCATTTTGTTGCTGAGATGCTGGAGTTTTGTGTAAATTTTACAGATAAGTCCCTTGTCAAACATGTAATTATTGACAAGTATGAATTTGTTGCTGTCATTTTGTTACATGCTTTTTCATGGTGTTGATTTCTTTGTTTCATATAATTTTCTATGCTGATCTCATTTTGTTTATGAATCATGTTATCACTTTCGTTATTGCTATTGTTTTAGTATTTGCTAAATATTTGTGCT
>NW_006940972.1:0-1350 GCF_000298275.1 Orycteropus afer afer | reverse complement strand
AAAAAAAAAAAAAAATGTCACTGCAGATTTGATTCTGGAAATTTGCTCCTACAAATGGAAGGACCACATGTGATTTGAAGTAGAAATACTCATAGATATTGCCTCAGTAGAAACTCTTAGTGGTAGGAGGCTGTTCTTAGGAAACTCTGAAGGAAATGTTACCCAGATTTTATCAATGCCATATACATATACTTACACACAAGTTCCTTCTATTAAAAGTATTTTAAAAAGTCAATGTCTTACAACACAGTCACCCAATCTGCCTCAGTGGTGTTTGAGGTGATGGTAATTACGTGAGGGAACAAATCTGAGTTTCAAAGAAGCACAACATAGTTTAAGTAACTGACATGTCAATAAATGAGTTCTGCTGGCATAGTGGTTAAGGCATTCGATTGCTAATCAAAAGGTCAACGGTTCGAAACTACCAGTTGCTCCACAGGAGAAAAATTGGGCAGTCTGCTTCTGTAAAGATTTACAGCTACAGAAACCCTATGGGGGTTACTGTGAGTCAGAATTGACTTCATGGCAGTGGGTTTTTGGTTTGTGCTATCACCCTTACTAATGAAATCAGGTGATCGCTTATGTCCTTTCCAGTGCTTAGATGCTATAGCTGTAAAAATTTTCTATTCAGTAAATATAACAGCCAGGCAATTGACAGGCAGCCATAAGCATGTGTATGACTCAGAACAAAGTTGTCCAACTCTGAATGTGAGGCCATTATTATAGATCCAGGGCAGAATCTCCATAACTGGAAGTCTAATTGTGGCTCAGTGCCACAGCTCTAAGGAGCCCTGGTTGCACAAACATTTAAGCACTCAGCTGCTAACCGAAAGGTTTTGCAGTTCAAACCCATGTAGCTGCTCTGTGGAAGAAAGGCCTGGTGATCTGTTTCCATAATGATTAGAGCCAAGAAAACCCCATGGGGAAGTTCTACAGTGTCATGGAATCACCATGACTCAAAAATGACTTGACAGCACCTAACAACAACAACAACCACAATCACAGGCCTACATCCCTGGGTAATGCAAACAGTTAAATGCTCAACTACTAGCTGAAAGGTTGGGAGTTCTAACACACCTAGAGGAGTTTCAGAAAACAAGGCTGGTGGTCTGCTTCCAAAAGGTCACAGTCTTAGGAACCCTATGAAGTAGTTCTACTCTGCACATGGGGTCACCATGAGTCAGGATCAACTTGACAACAACTAGCAACAGCAACAATCACAGCCCTATGGGAACTAGGGGAAAAAAAAAAAAAAAAACCTCACTGCCAGAGTCAGTTCCAACTCACAGCAACCCCCATTGGGTTTCTGCTGTAAATCTTTATGGTCGTAGATTGTCCTATCTTCCTTCT
>NW_006940971.1:0-1350 GCF_000298275.1 Orycteropus afer afer | reverse complement strand
TCAGAAGCACAGAAGTGAGCAGCAATCAGTAGTGGAAACAAGTCGGCAGCCAACCCGCCATCTTTCTCTCTCATTCTGGTTTTAATATCGAGGATTAAACACAGAGAAGAGGGAGAAGTCAGGGATGGTGGAAACAGAAAACAGGATGCAGGATGTTCATGGTCCTTCTCTAGTCCACGCCCCAGACTAGAACCACAAGTCTAATCTGTAGCTCGGGGAAAGGAGAACTTTAGTTTCTATAAGAGAAAAGTTTAAAAAGAACTAAATCAGTTGTGGTATTTGAGATGAGACTCTTAAATATGGAAATGGACCATAAAATTATGATATTGGACTGAGATTCATTAAGAGGCCCACTATGCAGGAAAGTGGATTGGACTGTGCAGTTCATGTTGTTGTGGAAATTGCTTTTGACTCATAACGGCCCCTTGAGGCAGAGTAGAACTGCCCCATAGGGTTTTCTTGACTATAATCTTCACCGAAGCAGCTTGTCAGGTCTTTTTCCTGCAGAGCCACTGAGTGGGTTTGAACCACCAACCTTTCGGATAGGTTGAACACTTAAATGGTTAGCCACCAGGGCTCCTTTTGAAATATTTTTCACAGTATCCATCAAGTTAGGAAAACATATAAAAAGTAGTATCAGAAATCAAGATCGTTATTTTGAATATTGAATCTAGATGGTGTGTGTTTGTTGTTGTTGTTTATCACCTTTGAAAACACAATGATGGAGAAGAAAGTAAGAAAGAAAAGAGAAAGAGATTTAAACGTGTTGAATGCATACAATGAACCAGATACAGTAATATGTGATTGCACATATAATACATTATTTCAATTCTCCCATAGATAAACCTTTCCTTGACTTTTACAATAATGGACTAATACAATATTGTCCTTCTGTGATTGACTTATTTCACTCAGCATTATGTCCTCCAAGTTCATCCATGTTATGAGGTGTTTTGCAGATTCTACGTTATTCTTTAGGGTTGCATAGTATTCCACTGTGTACATATACCACAGTTTTGTTATCCATTCCTCAGTTGATGGGCACCTAGGTTGTTTCCATCTTTTGGCTATTGTAAATAGTGCTACGATGAACATGGGTGTGCATATGTCTGTTCTTGTCATGGCTCTCACTTTAGGATATATACCTAGTGATGGAATGGCTGGCTTAAATGGTATTTCTAATTCCAATTTTTAAGGAATCACCATACTGCTTTCCACAGTGGTTTCACCATTTGACAGTCCCACCAGCAGTGTGTGAGAGTCCCGATCTTGCCACGTCCTCACCAGCATTTGTTATTTTCTGTCTTGTTGAATTTTGCTACTAATGCTGGGGCAAGATGGTATCTCATT
>NW_006940970.1:0-1350 GCF_000298275.1 Orycteropus afer afer | reverse complement strand
CAATAGCAACAAAGAAAATGATAATATAATTCATAAACATAATGAGCTCAGCAGAGAAAATTATATGGAACAAAGAAACCCAGGAACACCTTGAGGACATTATGCTGAGTGAAATAAGTCAATCACAGGAGGACAAATATTGTATTAGTCCATTATTGTAAAAACTCAAGGAAAGGTTTATATATGGAAGGAAATTTTCTTTGTTGGTTACAAGAGCTGAGAGGGGAGGGGAGGCAACACTGTTAGATAGGTAGACACAAGTATTGATTTGGGTGAAGAGAAGGGCAACGTACCAAACGTGAGTGATCAACATGGTGGCATTGAGGAAGAGGAAGACAGAGAGAGGTCTGACATAGGGAGGTACAGACAACAAAGATGAACCCTTTTGCACATACAGTACTGCATTGTCAGTGAAGGCAAACATGGATATATGGGTGGATGGTTGGGTGGACAGGCTGAACTATTAGGTATGTCTGTGCAGGGGGGAGTATGCCCAAGACTATGTATAGGGTTGGCAGACAATGTTTCTACAAGTGTATTGGTATTGTCCCTTGTCAGCTCTACTCTATATGTTTAGAGAACATACCAATATTGTTGTTGTTGTTGTTAGGTACCATCAAGTCATCTCCAACTCATAGTGACCCTGTGCACAGCAGAATGAAACACTGCCCAGTCCTGCACCAGCTCCATGATCCCTGCTATACTTGAGCCCATCGTTTTAGTATTTTGTATGAGGGAAATTATCAGACAATATCATTAATATCACATGCAAGTAAAATCTTACTGAAGATAATTCAAAAATGGTTGCAGCAGTATATTGACAGAGAACTTCTAGAAGTGTAAGCTGGATTCAGAAGAGGATATGGAACTAGAGATATCATTGCTTATCTCAGATGGATTTTGGCTCAAAGCAGAGAATACCATGAAGATGTTTACTTGTGTTTTATTGACTATGCCAAAACATTTGACTATGTGGATCATAACACATTGTGGATAACATTGAGAAGAATGGGAATTCCAGAATACTTGATTGTACTCATGAGGAACCTGTACCTAGCCCAGGAGGCTGTCATTTGAACAGAACAAGGGGACACTGCATGGTTTAAAATCAAGAAGGGAGTGTGTCAGAGTTGTATCCTTTCACCATACTTATTCAAACTATATGGTGAGCAAATAATCCAAGAAGCTGGCTGTATGAAGAGGAATGTGGCATCAGGATTGGAGGAAGAATTATTAACAACCTGCAATATGCTGATGACACAACTTTGCTTGCTGAAAGTGAGGATGACTTGAAGCACTTACTGATGAAGGTTGAAGAATACAGTCTGCAGTATGGATTACATCTCAATA
>NW_006940969.1:0-1350 GCF_000298275.1 Orycteropus afer afer | reverse complement strand
CTTGCTCCCGAAGACCTGGTCCCTCTCGGTAGGGTAACAAGGGAACGTGTTCAGTGCAGATCAGTGAGTAAGCACAAGCCCGCCTTGTTTCACATGTGCATGAGGCTTTTGAAAATACCACAGTTTGGGTCAGGTGCACCTTAGTCTTCAAAGTGGCATCTTTGCTCTTTAAATTTTAAAATTATGGAGGCTGGCAAATCCCTAACCCATGGGTCAGCAGCAGGCTGTAGGCTTCTCCTGACTCATGTGATAGCAGAAGGTGACATACCCAAAATCTACAGATCAGGAGGCAGGTTACTGGCTCAGCTGCCAATAACCAGAGGTCAGAGGATGATGAGGGGGCTGTAGGAGATAGAGAGAAAGAGAATGTGTGGACACAAATGAGATTTTCCAGAACATCATATATTGCATCAAGACCACACCCACAAGACATTCAAAACAAGGGCTATGTGTAGTCTAGACCACAGCAAAGTGGTGTACAGTCTCTGAGTCACACAGCCAACCTGTGCTTGCTGAGTGGTTTTTCACCTTCTGGCATTCCTTCCTGGGGCATTATGCAGGTCAGAGCTGAAGGGGCCCTCACAATTTATCTAGGCCAACCCTTTCTTTGTCAAACAAGGAGACTGTTACCAGAGAGATTTTGTGACTTGTCCACTGTCACACAGAGCTAGAAGAAAGGTTTTGCCCACTACCACAAACTGTTCCTGAGTTTAAATTAGTTTAAAAAAATTGGGGTGGGGGAGATCAACATAGATGTAAATAAAATAAGTCTGACTACAGTGCTGTGAGTTATAGAGAAAGCTCAGTTTTCTTTGGTCTTGGAAATATCATGGAAGTGTCATGAGAGAAGCAGCTGTTAATCTAGGTCTTGAAAGATAGGTAGAGTTTGGAAAGGAAGGAACAGGGATGAGGAAAACCATAATGATGGCCTAGAAACTTCCAGAGTATGCAGAACAGGTCCAGAGACCAGGTCATCAGTGGGGGCTCCTCTGAGGCATCTCACTGTCACCCCTTATCCTCCCCTAAGTTTCCAGATGGAAAGTCATGAGGCCCCAGGGGAGCTCCACAGATGGGCCTTACATCAGAGTGAACACTCCATCTCTACCTCTGAAAGGAGCTCTGAAGTGGGCTGGAGGTCAGCTTGCCTTCTCTGCCCAGGAGTCCTCTTCTGTCTCTTCCCCAGCCACAGGGGCTCTCCTAGAATCCTGGCATCTCTGTGGTATCAGCTAGGTTCTCAAAAGAGCCATTTTCTACGAGAACAAAACGAAAAATTAGAAAAGATTCTAAATCTACAGAAAGAAATCCAAAAGATTAATACTAAATTGTCAGAAATAGATTACACATTGGAAG
>NW_006940968.1:0-1350 GCF_000298275.1 Orycteropus afer afer | reverse complement strand
ATCCTACTTCCATAGTGATACTGCCTTGGAAACCCAAGGAGGGGTCGCTATGAGTCGGGGCCGACTTGACGGCAAACAACAACAACAACAACAACTTCTATGGACAGCTGATCTTTGAAAAAGGTCCAAAAACCCATTCAATTGGGAAGAGATAGCTTCTTTAACAAATGGTGCTGGCAAAACTGGATATCCACTTGCAGAAAAATGAAACAAGACCCATACTTTATCCCATACACAAAAAGAAACTCAAGCTGGATCAAAGACTTAAACAAAGAACCCAAACCTATAAAATTCACCAAAGATAAAATGGGGGCAATTCTGGGGGCTCTAATTTATGGCATAAACAGACTATAAGAATAACCCAGAATGCACAGGAGGAAGAAGAGAAGCTGGATGACAGGGACCTTTTAAAAATTAAATTTTTAAGTGAATTGAAAGACTTTGTCAAAAAGGTAAAAAGAGAACGTACAGACTGGGAGAAAATATTTGCCTATGACATATCTGACAAAGGACTTATCTCCCAAATCTACAGAAAACTTCAACACCTCAACCCCAAAAAGAAAAACAACCCAATTCATAAATGGGCAAAAGGCTTGAACACACACTTCACCAAAGACAATATACTGGCGGCCAACAAATACATGAGAAATTGCTTGTGAACATTAGTCATTAGAGAGATGTGAGTCAAAACAATGATGGGATATCACCTCACCCCAGCAATAACAGGAAAGTTCAACAGGACAGAAAATAACAAATGCTGGCGAGGTTGCAGCGACATTGGAATTTTTGTGCACTGCTGGTGGGATTGTAAAATGGTATAACTATTGTGGCAAACGGGATGGCGTTTCCTTAAAAAACTGAAAATAGAAACACCATTTGATGCAGCAATTCCATTACTAGGAATATATCCTTAAGAGGTGAGAGACAGTGCACAAACAGACATATGCACACCTATGTTCATCGCAACACAATTCATGATAGCAAAGAGATGGAAACAACTTAAATGCCCATCAATGGATGAGTGGATAACCAAATTATGGTACATGCACACAATGGAATACTATGCTACATTAAAGAACAATGAGGGATACTTGAATCATCTCACAACGTGGATGAGCCTGGAGGACATTATGTTGAATGAAATAAGTCAGTCATAGGACAAGTACTATATGAACCCATTTCTGTAAAAAGATGAAGAAACAGTTGATTGGGGAAGGGAACTCACTTTGTAGGTTACTGGGGTGGGGAGAGAAGTTGTTGTTGTTGTTATGTGCCGTCGAGTCAGCCCTGACTCATAGCGACCCCTCCTTGGGTTTCCGAGGCAGTATCACTACGGAAGTAGGATTGCCC
>NW_006940967.1:0-1351 GCF_000298275.1 Orycteropus afer afer | reverse complement strand
AATACAAAATACAAGTGATTGGTTATTTTAACATAGTTTTACAGGTCATTGGTGGGTTCATACTTTGGTTTTCTGGCGGGAGTGTGGATGACTGATGTAATTTTCCAGGAACTGGGGCCCGCCTTTTTACTGGTCTTAATGGTGGCCTCTCTTTGTCATGTTGAAACATTAAATTTTAATTCCACAACATGATTTCTGGCATCATGTCTGTCACCAAGGCCATATTTTCCAACTACTGATCCTTCTTCTTTTCCAACTTTCTATACAAAACATTCTATGCATATGTGTGTATAGACATTAAATCATGTCAAGTTCTAGTATTTCCGTTATGTTTGGAAAAGATGGAATAATCCATGCTGGTAATCATAATACAGGGAAATAGTAAATGATTTGCAATTATTTCTTACTGGCTGGTTCTCCCCTTAGGTTTTCGTCTCTCACCACTTTGTTGCCTTCTCTCACCCCTATGATCCTTTTCCCTATTTCTCTCTTCCAGGTTGCTCAAAGAAAATAAATAAATAACATTAACAACCTTCCTTTAGATCTTAGGAGAACCCATCCACCACTGCTGTCAAGTTGATTCTAACATCCTATAGGACAGAGTACAACTGCCTTATAGGGTTTCTTAGGCTGTAAATCTCTATGAAAGCAGACAGCCACATCTTTCTCCCACAGATCTCAGGAGATATCCCCCAAATTCTTACTACTTTGTTATGCAATCAATTTCACTATCTTATTTTCCTAATTCCTCTCTTATCTAAGTTAAATGGGTTTTATCCTGTCTTAGAGAAAAAGACCATCTCTGTTAAAGTAAAGCAAAATGAGTTATTAAAATCACAGGAACATTTTAATGGCAAATTACAGACTTCCAACATGGAAACCATGAATCCAAGAGGTGTCTGTTTCATGAGGATGAAGCTGGACTCAGGGGTTAACAGTAAAGAATACTCTGATTGGCTAGCCAGTGTAAATTCTTCTGATTGGGTGCTTTTGTTAAATTATTATGAACATGCCTGGGCAAGTTCTTTGTGTAAAGAGCACATGCCCAGGCTAGTTCCTTGTGTAAGCACTAAGGTATTTGACTGCTAACCAGAAGGTTGGCAGTTCAAATCCACCAGCCACTCCTCAGAAGGAAGATTGGGCAATCTACTTCCCTAGAGATGTTGTTGTTGTTGTTATGTGCCATCGAGTCAGATGCGACTCATAGTGACCCCTCCTTGGGTTTCTGAGGCAGTATCACTACAGAAGTAGATCGCCCCATCTTCCTTCTGAGGAGTGGCTGGTGGGTTTGAACCGCCAGCCTTCTGATTAGCAGTCAAGTGCCTTAGGCACTATGCTACCAGAGCTACAT
>NW_006940966.1:0-1351 GCF_000298275.1 Orycteropus afer afer | reverse complement strand
CTAGTTTATCTTCTGCTGTTTGTGCATTTTTAGTTATGCTTGATAGTCTATTTATGCCATAAATCAGGGACCCTAAATTTGCCCCTATTTTTTCCTTGAGGAACTTTATAGTTTTAGGCTTCACATTTAAGTCTTTGATCCATTTGGAGAAAGTTTTTGTGTGTGGTGAGGGTATGGATCTTGTTTCATTTTTCTGCAAGTGGATA
Organism: Orycteropus afer afer; assembly: GCF_000298275.1. NCBI lineage: Eukaryota > Metazoa > Chordata > Mammalia > Tubulidentata > Orycteropodidae > Orycteropus > Orycteropus afer. The sequence goes on along the minus strand of NW_006940966.1, from coordinate 1,145 downwards.
TCCAGTTTTGCCAGCACCACTTGCTAAAGAGACTATGTCTTCCCCATTTAATGGATTTTGGCCCTTTGTCAGAGATCAGCTGACTATAGGTCAATGGATCTATTTCTGGGTTCTCAATTCTATTCTACTAGTCTATGTGTCTGTCATTGTACCAGTACCAGGCTTTTTGACTATGGTGGCTGTATAGTAAGCTTTGAGATCTGGAAGTGTGAGACTTCCTACTTTGTTCTTCTTCTTCTTCAGTAGTGCTTTGCTTATTCCAGGTCTCTTTCCTTTCCATATAAAATCAGTGGTTGGTTTTTCCATATCCTTATAGAATTTTGATGGGATCTGGGGACTGGGATTGCATTGAATGTATAGATTCCTATGGGTAGTACTGACATTTTACAATGTTCAGTCTTCCTTTTCATGAGCATGGTATATGTTCTTCTATTTACATAGATCTCGTATGGTTTCTTGTAGTAGTGTTTTGTAGTTGTCTTTGTATAGGTCTTTTGTGTCCCTGGTAAGATTTATGCCCAAGTAGTTTATTTATTTATTTTTTTGGGGGGGGCAGCTATTGTAAATGGTACTGATTTCCTTATTTCCTTTTCAGCAATCTCTTTGCTGGTGTAGAGGAATCCAACTGATTTTTGTAGTTGATCATGTGTCCTGCCACTATGCTAAATCCCTCAATTAGTTCCAGTAGTAGTCTTGCTCAATCTCTTGGGTTTTCTATGTATAGGATCATAATATCAGCAAATAGGGATAGTTGGGTTTATTTATTTATTTATTATTTTTATTGTGATTTGGGCAAAAGTTTAGAGAGCAAATTCATTTTCCGTACAGTAGTTCATACACATTTTATGACATTGACTGCAATTTCCCACGTTGTAACAGCTCTCTTCCCACTTCCTCCCCATAGTTACGTCTTCTTTATGTCTTTCTTCCCCACGTACTCCTGCCCCACAAGCATCTCCCTGTGCATACGCTGCCCTTCTGTTCTCCCATGATGTAAATATCTACCTGATGTAAATATTCAGCCCATATGCTGGTCTTTTATTTGGCAGGAGTGAGTTCAACTCCAGACCTGAAGGGCACCTAGGGGCCATGGTCTCAGGCGTATCACCAGGCCCTATCAGACCAGCAAACCTGGCCCATTTTTG
>NW_006940965.1:0-1351 GCF_000298275.1 Orycteropus afer afer | reverse complement strand
ATGACATGAGACAAAGTATATGTGAACTGCTGTATGAAAAGTGAATTTACTCTGTAAATCTTCACCCAAATCCTAAAAAAAAAAAAAGATGGAAACAACCTGTGTGCCCATCAACAGAAGAATGGATAACCAAACTTGTGTGTGTGAAACATATACACAGTGGAATACTGTGCAACACTAAAGAATAACATAGAATCTGCAAAACACCGCATAATGTGGATGAACTTGGAGGACATTATGCTTACTGAAAAAAGTCAGTCACAGAAGGACAAATATAGTATTAGTTCGTTATTGTAAAAAGTCAAGGAAAGGGGACTTCCGGTAAGATGGAGGAATAGTCAGACAAGCGACACAGACCCTCCTCAACAAAGAAAAGACAAAGCAGTTGACAGAGATACAGAAGATAATCTTGGAGCCCTGAGCTTTGAAAGGAAGTACACAGAAGTCGATGAGGCACCAACTAGTGGAAAAACCTAAATGCAAACAGGACCTAAGAATAGGCTCTGTTTACTAGGGATAGCAGGAACATACAAGAGGCTGACAACAGGAAAGCAGACAGGTGATGAGTGTATAAGTGCTGTCAACTAGCAAATAGAGGAGCACAGCACAGTACTCTGCTTACATAGATAACATACAAACAAAACAAAGAAAAAATCATGGGCAAGTCACTCTGATGTACAATCACCAATTAAACATAAACACAAAAATGTCACATTGCCTCAGAGACAACAGAGCATCATAGTCCACACAAAGAAGCAAGATCAAGCAGGAGAAAAAAGGGGCCAAGGTACAGACCCAAAACACATCTCTGAGGAAGATGTAGCATTGGAACTCCCTGATAAGGAATTCAAAAGAATTATATTTATGTATCTTCAATGAATGGAGAGGCAGATCAAGGAAAACACTGACAAAATTGAGGAAAACACAGAGAAAACCCTAGAAGAATTTCAAAAGACAATATAAGAATGAAATGACAAAATAAATGAAAAATTAGAAATGATACAAAATCTACACACAGAAATCCAGAAGATTAATACTAAATTCAGAAACAGATAAGACATGAATGGGCAAAAGAGTAGAATTGAATCAATGGAAGACAGAATTAGTGAGATTGAAGGCAAATACCTAAATACTTCTTTGGAAAGGAATCAGTCAGGAAAAAGATCAAAACAAAGTGAAGAAAGCCTAAGGTTCATGTGGGATACCATCAAAAGGAATAACCTACATATAATCAGAATTCCAGAACAGGAAGAGACAAATTAAACCACTGAGAAAATTGTCAAAGATTTGTTGGACAAGAATTTTCCTGGTATGATGAAAGATGAGAATATATCCATTCAGGAAGTCCAAC
>NW_006940964.1:0-1351 GCF_000298275.1 Orycteropus afer afer | reverse complement strand
ATTCTTTGACAACCTCAATCTTCTCTCCATTTATTGTGATGCTGCTCATTGGTCCAGTTGTGAGGATTTTCTTTATATTGAGATGTAATCCATACTGCACACTGTATTCTTCAACTTTCATCAGTAGGTGCCTTAAGTCATCCTCACTTTCAGCAAGCAACAGTCAGCCACAGGGGTCCAGGTGATGAGGGAGAACCCAGGCACGCCCAAAGCAGCAGGACAGTAGAGCAGGAGAAAGGGGATTAAAAGCCAGGAACCCGGACTGAGGAGCAGTCAGCCACAGGAATCCAGGTGAGGAGAGGGAACCCAGGCACACCCAAAGCAGTAGGGTGGGAGAACAGGAAAAAGGGGATTAAAAAGCCAGGAACCTGGACAGAGGAGCAGTCAGCTGCAGGGATCCAGGTGAGGAGAGGGAACTCAGGCATGCCCAAAGCAGCAGGGTGGGAGAGCAGGAGAAAGGGGATTAAAAGGCCCAGGAATCCGGACAGAGAAGGAGTCAGCCACAGGGACCCAGGTAAGGGTGGTATGAGAAGTTTCCAACAGGGAGACTTTCCAACAGGGAGACAAACTTGTCTGTCGGTTTGTCCTATCATGGTGACGTGTTGATATGAGTTTTGAGGCTGAGCCACTGGTGTTTCAAACCCAGTGGGATGCACATGGTGCACAGGTATCAGCCCAGCTTACAGACTGAGACAGACTAGGAAGAAGGAAGAGGCCATCTACTTCTCAAAGAATTGGCCAGGGAAAACCTTAGGAATAGAGTCCCTAGGTGGTTGAAATGGTTAATGCACTTTGCTGCTAACCAAAAGTTGGAGGTTCAAGTCCACCCAGAGGAAAGGCTTGGTGATTTATTTCTGAAAAATCAGCCATTGAAAACCCTATGGACAACAGTTCTACTCTTACACTCATGGAGTTATCTTGTATAGGACTCCACTTGATGGCACTTAAACACAATTACAAGACAAACACCTTGGAGGATCCATTCTTGGTACCTCTGTGCAGAGCCAATGGCTTCTTCCTCTGTGTTCCCATGATTTAATGTCCTGTAATACTTCCTATAATGTTGTATGTATTTATGTATTCCCTTGTAGAATATAAGCTCCTTGAAGGTAAAAACTATATTCTTTTAGATTTTTTTATTACATAAATGATGTACATTTGTGGAAAGTTAAGATATATGAGGCAAAAATCACCTACTCTACATTTGAAACTACAGTCCTTCTTTTAACATGATTAAAATCTTAGAATTCCTCCTGCTCTGTTCTTTGCAAGCAAAAGGGAATAGTATAGAGCTTTATTCTCCCACTGAGGAATTCTGCTATTCCAACCACGGTCTGCAATCACTTCCTAC
>NW_006940963.1:0-1351 GCF_000298275.1 Orycteropus afer afer | reverse complement strand
AAGATAATTCAAAAATGGTTGCAGCAGTATATTGACAGAGAACTTCCAGAAATGCAAGCTGGATTCAGAAGAGGACATGGAAGGAGGGACATCACTGCTGATGTCAGATGGATCCTGGCTCAAAACAAAGAATACCAGAAAGATGTTTACTCATGTTTTATTGACTGTGCAAAAGTATTTGATTGTGTGGATCATTACAAATTATGGATAACATTGAGAAGAATGGGAATTCCAGAACACTTAATTGTACTCATGAGGAGCCTGTACATAGACCAGGAGGCTGTTGTTCTAACAGAACAAGGGGGCACTGCATGGTTTAAAATCAGGAAGGGAGTGCATCAAGGTTGTATCTTTTCACCATACTTGTTCAGTCTGTATGCTGAGCAAATAATCCTAGAAGCTGGACTATATGAAGAGGAAAGTGGCATCAGGATTGGAGGGAGACTCGTTAATAACCTGAGATACGCAGACAACACAACTTTACTTGCTGAAAGTGAGGATGACTTGAAGCACTTACTGTTGAAGATTAAAAACTACAGTCTGCAGTATGGATGACACCTCAATGTAAAGAAAACAAAAATCCTCCTAACTGGACCAATCAGCAACATCACAATAAATGGAGAAAAGATTGAAGTTGTCAAAGGCTTTGTATTATTTGGTTCTACAATCAATACCAATGGAAATAGCACTCAAGACATCAAACGATGTATTGCATTGGGCAAATCTGCTGCAAAAGACCTCTTTCAGGTGCTTAAGAGCAAAGGTGTCGCCTTGAAGACTAAGCTGTGGCTAGCCCAAGCCATGGTATTTTCAGCCGCCTCATAGGCTTGTGAGAGCTGGACAATGAATAAGGAAGACTGAAGAAGAGTTGATGCTTTCGAGTTGTGCTGTTGGCAAAGAATACTGAGAGTACCATGGACTACTAAAATAACTAACAAGTCTATCCTGGAAGAAGTGCAGCCAGAATGCTCCTTGGAAGCAAGAATGGCCAGACTTTATCTCATTTACTTTGGCCATGTTGTCAGAAAGGACCATTCCCTGGAGGAGATCATGCTTGGTAAATTGGAGGGTCAATGAAAAAGGGAAAGGCCCTCAACAAGATTGACTTACACAGTGGCTGCAATGATGGGATCAGGTATAGCAAGGATTGTGAGGCTGGCATAGGACTGGGTAGTGTTTTGTTCTCTTGATGGCACCTAACAACAACAAAGACACTATCATACATCAAGATGGATGGAACTGGGCTACCTACAGCCTGGTGAAACTTTCAAAGGCTGTAGCTCATGGTGGTGAGCTCAGTAACTGTTGAATTTGTCACCACATTCCAAGGTCTAGAGGACTGCTGAACCCC
>NW_006940962.1:0-1351 GCF_000298275.1 Orycteropus afer afer | reverse complement strand
GTCGAGTCAAACCCGACTCATAGTGATCCCTCCTTGGGTTTCCGAGGCAGTATCACTACGGAAGTAGGATTGCCCAACCTTCCTTCCGAGGAGTGGCCAGAGCTCCCCAGTTCTTCTGTATGTCTTCCTTATTCACTGTCTAGCCCTCACGTGCATATGAAGTGATTAAAAATACTGTGGCCTGAGTCAGGGATACCTTAGTCTTCAAAGTGACATCTTTGCTCTGAACACTTTAAAGAGGTCTTTTGGGAGCTCTGGTGGTGTAGTGTCTGAGGCATTTGACTGATTACCAGAGGGCTGGCGGTTCAAACCCATCAGCCACTCCTCGGAAGGATGGTTGGGCAGTCTACTTTTGTAGTGATACTGCCTCGGAAACCCAAGGAGGGATTGCTGTGAGTCGTATCCTACTCGACGGCAGTGCATTTTCTTTTTGTGTGTTTTGCAGCAGATTTGCTCAACACAGCACGCCATTTGATTTCTTAACTGCTGCTTCCATGAATGTTGATTGTGGATCCAAGTAAAATGAAATCCTTGACAGCTTCAATCTTTTCTCCATTTATCATGATGTTGCTTATTAGTCCAGTTGTGAGAGTTTTAGTTTTCTTTATGTTGAGGTGTGATCCCTACTGAAGGTTATAGTCTTTGAGCTTCAGCAGGAAGTGCTTCAAGTCTTCACTTCCAGTAAACAAGGCTGTGCCGTCAGTGTGTCGCAGGTTAATGATTCTTCCGCTGATCCTGATGCCGTGTTCTTTTTCATATAGGCCAGCTTCTCAGACTGCTTGCTCAGCAAACAGATTGAATAAGTATGGTGAAAGGATAAACCCTGACACACACCTTTCCTGATTTTAAACCACATAGTATCCCCTTGTTCTGTTTGGACAACTCTTTCTTGGTCTGCGTGCAGGTTTCTCATGAGCACAGTTCAGTGCTCTGGAGTTCCCATTATGTTACCCATAATTTGTTACGATCCACACAGTTGAATGTCTTTGCACAGTCAATAAAACACAGGTAAACATCTTTCTGGTATTCTCTGCTTTCAGCCAAGCTCCAGCTGACATTAGCAATGATATCCTTTGTTTTATATCCCCTTCTGAATCTGGCCTGAATTTCTGGCATTTCCCTGTCGATGTACTGCTACAACTATTTTTGAACTATTTTCAGCAAAATTTTGCTTGGGTGTGATACTGATAATTGTTATTGTTGTGTGCCATCGAGTCGGACCCAACTCATAGCGACCCCTCCTTGGGTTTCCAGGGCAGTATCACTACAGAAGTAGATTGCCCCATCTTCCTTCTGAGGAGTGGCTGGTGAGTTTGAACTGCCAGCCTTCTGGTTAGCAGTCAAATGCTTT
>NW_006940961.1:0-1303 GCF_000298275.1 Orycteropus afer afer | reverse complement strand
GGTGTAGAGGAATCCAACTGATTTTTGGATGTTGATCTTGTATCCTGCCACGATGCTAAATCTCTCAATTAGTTCCAGTAGGTTTTTGACTAAGTCTCTTGGGTTTTCTAGGTATAAGATCATATCATCAGCAAATAGGGATGGTTTGACTTCTTCCTTACCGATTTGGATGCCTTTCTTGCCTTATGGCCTAGGCTAGGACTTCCAGTACAACGTTGAATAGAAGTGGTGAGAGAGGCCATCCTTGTCTGGTTCCTGTTCTCAAGAGGAATAGTTTCAGTCTCTCTCCATTGAGAAGAATGTTGGCAGTTGGTTTTGCATAAATGCCCTTTATTATGTTGAGGATTGTCCCTTCTATTCCTATTTTTTTCTGAGAGTTTTGATCAGGAATGGGTCTTGGATTTTATCAAATATCTTTTCTGCATCAATTGATATGATCCTGTGGTTCTTCTCCTTTGTTTTATTTACGTGGTGGATGACGTTGATTTTTTTTCTAGTGTTGAACCATCCCTGCATACCTGATATGAATCCCACTTGGTCATGATGAATGATTTTCTTGATATGTTGTTGCAGTCTATTGGCTAGGAACTTGTTGAAGATTTTTGCATCTATATTCATGAGGGATATTGGTCTGTAGTTTTCCTTTTGAGTGATGTCTTTGCCTGGTTTTGGTATCACAGTTATGCTTGCTTCACAACATGAGTTAGGGAGAATTCCATCCTTCTCTATGTTTTGGAACAGTTTGAGTAGGATTGATACCAGTTCTTCTCTGAATGTTTTGTTGAATTCTCCGGTGAAACCATCTGAGCCAGGACTTTTTTTTAGTTGGTAATTTTTTGATGACATGTTCAATTTCTTCTTTTGTGATGGGCCTGTTAAACTTTTTCACATCTGTTTGTGTTAGTTTAAGTAAATCGTGTGTTTCTAGAAATCTGTCCATTTCTTCCAGATTTTCAAATTTGTTGGAGTACAGTTCTTCATAGTATCCTGTTATTATCCTTTTGATTTCAGTTGGTTCTGTTGTGATGTCACCCATTTCATTTCTTATTCGTGTTTTTGTATTCTCTCCTTCTTTTCCTTTGTTAAATTTGCAGAGGTTTGTCAATTTTATTGATCCGTTCCAAAAACCAACTTCTGGTCCTATTGATTTTTTCTATTGCCGATCTATTTTCTGTTTCATTGATTTCTGCTCAAATCTTGATTATTTCCTTTCTTCTGGTGACTGCGGGCTTTACTTGCTGTTCATTTTCTAATTTTTGGAGATGTTGGTTTAAAGTGTTGATTTTGGCTCTTTCTTCTTTTT
>NW_006940960.1:0-1352 GCF_000298275.1 Orycteropus afer afer | reverse complement strand
CCTTTATGTTATTGAGGTGTTGGAGTTTTCTATAAATTCCAGAGATAAGTCCCTTGTCAGATGTGTCATTACCAAATATTCTCTCCTAATCTGTAGGTTCTCTTTTTACTCTTTTGGAGAAGTCTTTGGAAGCACATAAAAATTTAATTTTTAGAAGGTCCCAATCATCTGGTTTCTCTTCAGCTGTTTGTGCATTTTGAGTTGTGCTTGAGAGTCTATTTACGTCATATATTAGGGCCCCTAAATTTGTCCCTAGTTTTTCCTTGAGGAACTCTATAGTTTGAGGAACTCTGTAGTCTTTGATCCATCTGGAGTTCGTTTTTATGTATGGTATGAGGTACAGATCTTGTTTCATTTTTCTGCAAATGGACCTCCAGTTTTGCTGGCACCATTTATTAAACAAACATTCTCTTCCCCATTTAATGGATTTTGGGCCTTTGTCAAAGATCAGCTGACCATAGGTTGATGGATCTATGTCTGGGTTTTCAGTTCTAATCCATTGGTCTATATATCTGTCATTAAACCAATACCAAGCAGTTTTCACTACTGTGGCTGTATAATAGGTTTTGAGATCTGGCAGTGTGAGACCTCCAACTTTGTTCTTCTTCTTCAATAGTGCTTAGCTTATCTGAGGTCTCTTTCCTTTTCCTATAAATTTAATGATTGTTTTTTCCATATCCATAAAGAATGATGATGGGATCTAGATTGGGATTGCATTGAATGTATAGATTGCTTTGGGTACACTTGACATTTTCACAATGTTCAATCTTCTATCCATGAGCATGGGATGTTCTTCAATTTATGTAGATCTCTTATGGTTTCTTGAAGTAGGTTTTTATAGTTTTGTTTGTACAGGTCTTTTGTGTTCCTGGTAAGATTTATCCCCAAATATTTTATTTATTTGGTAGCATTGTAAATGGTATTGAATTCCTTATTCCTTTTTCAGCAATCTCTTTGCTGGTGTAGAGGAATTCAACTGATTTTTGGATGTTGATCTAATATCCTGCCATGACGCTAAATCTCTCAATTAGTTATGATTAGATTTTTGACTGAATCTCTTGGGTTTTCTAGGTATAGTATCATATCATCAGCAAATAGGGATAGTTTGATTCTTCCTTACCTATTTGGATGCCTTTGATTTCTGTTTCTTGCCTTATTTCCCTGGCTAGGACTTCCAGTACAATGTTGAATAGAAGTGGTGATAGAGGGCATCCTTGTCTGGTTCCTGTTCTCAAGAGGAATGGTTTCAGTCTTTCTCCATTGAGAATATTGTTGGCTGTTTGTTTTGCATATATGTCCTATATTATGTTGAGGAATGTCCCTTCTATTTCTATTTTGCTGAGAGTTTTGAT
>NW_006940959.1:0-1352 GCF_000298275.1 Orycteropus afer afer | reverse complement strand
CGACGAAAGAGGGGGAGGCCTTCAACGAGATGGATTGACATGGTGGCTGTGATGATGGGCTCAAGTATAGCAGGGATTGTGGGGCTGGCGCGGGATCAGGCAGTGTTTCGTTCTGCTGTGCATGGGGTTGCTATGAGTCAGAAACGACTCGAAGGCACTTAACAACAACATGGTCATATAGGCTGAGGATCACATGGTCTACCAGTCCCTTGGACTAATCGTTTCCATGCATCTTTGGTTTTCTTCATTCTTTTTTGTTCTGGATGAGGAGAGACCCATTGTTGCATCTAGCTGGCCACTTGCAAGCTTTTAAGATCCCAGTCACTACTCATCAAAGTAGGATGTGGAACAATGTTTTCGTAATACAACCATTCTTATGCAACATCTGCTGGAGCCAATTCTCAATTATCCAAAGCAACAAAAGCAAGAAATACCTGGGAAGAGGGGGTACGAGTTTTTTTCATTCTAGTTCTGTCTTTGGTTTTAGCTCCTTCTAATCTCCTTTTGACCACCTCCAGTCTCAACCTGGGATTCCTTGGATAGTGCAAATGATTAATGTGACTGGCTGCTAACTGAAAGGTTGGTAATTTGAGTCCACCTAGACGTACCTCGAAAGAAAGGCACGGTGATCTACTTCCAAAAAATCAGCCATTGAAATCCCTATGGAGTACAGCTGTACTCTGACACCCAAGAGATTGCCGTGAATTAGAATTGAATCAAGGGAACTGGTTTGGCTTGATTAATCTCCACTCTAATTCACCTTCAATCTATCAGTCCTATCCTCAGAGCTACTACCGAGCAGCTTATTTAGATTTTCTCAAATTTTTAGAAGATTCTTTTTACTTATTTAGTTGAAATATCATCTGCTAAACTTGTACGCAAACCAAAAAACCCAATCCCACTGCCGCTGAATCGATTCTGACTCATAGCGACCCCGACTGGGTTTCCAAGGCTATAAATCTTTGTAAAGATTTGAACCTTTGTAAAAGATTTGAACAAACTGAACTTCTGGTTAGCAACCAAATGCCTTACCCACCAGAGCTCCTTAACTTATATATAAAAAAACTCACTGCCTTTGAGTCAATTCTGACTCATAATGACCCTCTTTGGGTTTCTATTTCTAAGGCAGGAAATCTTTATGGAAGTAAATTGCCCTATCTTCCTTCCTCAGAGAGGCTGGTGGGTTTCAACAAGCAACCTTCTGGTTAGCAAGTCAAATGCCTTAGGCACTGCACCACCAGAGCTCTTTAACTTATATATTGTTGTTGTTGTTATGTGCCGTTGAGTCAGCCCCGACTCATAGCGACCCCTCCTTGGGTTTCCGAGGCAGTATCACTACGGAAGTAGGATTG
>NW_006940958.1:0-1329 GCF_000298275.1 Orycteropus afer afer | reverse complement strand
GAGTGAGTGCCTCCAATGGGGCATCTGTTTGTTGAAATATCTCAATTGGTATTCCGTCAATTCCTGGAGCCTTGTGCTTCGCCAATTCTTTCATTGAAGCTTTGACTTCCTCCTTCAGTACCATTGGTTCTAGATCATATGCCGCTTCCTGAAATGGATGAAGATTGACCAGTTCTTTTTGGTGCAGTGACTCTGTGTTCCTGCCATCTTCTCTTGATGTTTCCTACATCATTCAATATTTTGCCCATAGAATCTCTCAATATTGCAACTCGAGGCTTAAAATTTTTCTTCAATTCTTTCAGCTTGAGAAATGCCGAGCATGTTCTTCCCTTTTGGTTTTCAAGCTCCAGGTCTTTGCACATTTCATTATAGTAATTGTTTTTTTCTCCTTGAGCTGTTCTTTGAAATCTTCTATTCAGCTCTTTTATCTTGTCATTTCTTCCACTTGCTTTAGCTAGTCTCTGATCAAGGGCAAGTTTCAGAGTCTCTTCTGTCATCCATTTTGGTCTTCTGTTCTTTTCTTGTCTTTTTAGTGGTCTCTTACTTTCTTCATGGATAATGTTCTTCATATCCTCCCACAATTCTTCTGGTTTTTGGTCGTTGGTGTTCAATGCATCAAATTTATTCTTCAGATGATCTCTAAATTCAGGAGGGATATATTCAAGATCATATTTTGGCTCTCTTGGACTTGATTTAATTGTCTTTAACTTCAAGTTGAACTTGCATATGAGCAGTTGATGGTCTGTTTCACAATCAGCTCCTGGCCTGGTTTTGGCTGAAGATATTGAGCTTTTCCACCACCTCTTGCCACAGATGTAGTCAATCTTATTCCTGTGTGTTCCTTCTGGTGAAGTCCACATGTACAGCTGCTGCTTGTATTGTTGAAAAAAGGTGTTTGCAATGAACAAGTTGTTGGTCTTGCAAAATTCTACCATGAGAGTTCCAGCATATTTCTGTCACCAAGGCCAAATTTTCCAACTACCAGTGATTCTTCTTTCTTTCCAAGTTTTGCATTCCAGTCACCAGTGATAACGGATACATCCTGTTTGCATGTTTGGTCAATTTCAGACTGCAGAAGTTAATAAAAATCTTCAATTTCCTTATCTTTGGCTTTGGTGGTTGGGGCATAAATATTAATGGGTCTTCCTTGTAGGTGTATGGATATTTTCCTATCATTGGCAGCATTGTACTTCAGGACACATCTTGAAACATCCTTTGTGATGATGAATGCCACGCCATTCCTCTTCAAACTGTTATTCCCGGCATAGTAGATCATATGGTTGTGCGATTCAAAGTGGCCAAAACCAGTCCATTTCAGCTCACTAATGC
>NW_006940957.1:0-1293 GCF_000298275.1 Orycteropus afer afer | reverse complement strand
TTTTCTTTGTTGAAGAGGGTCTGTGCAATCCTTCTGCCTAGTCTGCCATTTTGCTGGAACTCCAGATTCTACATTATTCTTTAATGTTGCATAGTATTCCATTGTATGTATGTACCATAGTCTGGTTATCCATTCTTCTGTTGATTGGAACATAAGTTGTTTCTATCCTTTTGCTATTGTAAATAGTGCGGCAATAATATGGATGTGCATATATTGTTCTTGTCTTGGCTCTCACTTCTTTAGGATATATACCTAGTAATGGTTTTGCTGGGTCAAGAGGTATTTCTAATTCCAGCTCCGATTTCTAATCACCATACTGTTTTCCACAGTGGTTGTACCATTTTATGGTCCCACCAGCTGTGTATGAGAGTCCCAATCTCCCCACATCCCTGCCAGCACTTGTTATTTTCTGTCTTGTTGAACTTTGCCATTAGTGCTGGGGTGAGATGGTATCTTGTTGTTTTGATTTGAATCTCTTTGATAGCTAATGATCATAAGCATTTCTTCATGTATTTGCTGGCCACCTGAATATCCTCTTTGGTGAAGTGTCTATTCATGTCTTCTGCCCATTTTTTAATTGGATTGCTAATCTTTTTGTTGTTGAGGTGTTGGAGGTTTCTATAATTTTAGAGATAAGTCTCTTGTCAGATATGTAATTATTGAGAAGTATGAATTTGTTGCTATCATTTTGTTATGTGCTTTTTTGTGGTGTGGATTTCTTTGTTCCATATAATTTTCTGTGCTAAGCTCATTTTATGAATTGTGTTATTACTTCCTTCATTGCTATTGTTTTAGTATTTGCTAACTACTTGTATTGGTCCTCTTTTTTATTTTGATGTGAAGGTTTATCATTTTTCTTTGAGGTTATCCTGTGATTTATAATTTTCTTCCCAAGTTTAGAATAGTCCATTCTATCTTGTAGTTGTCTTGACTTCCCCACCATATAGAAGTTCTGTAACTTACACATTTTTTTTCCCTCTTTTTGGTTTGTAGTTGTCCTCATTTGTCATCTGATGTCTCTGGTTCCCTGTTTACAATCTTGTAGGCTTATTTACTTTGGCTACTTCTATACCTGAGTTGGTTTCTGGGTTATGTCATCATGTGTGTTAATGGTCAATTGTTGTTTGCTGTTGTTGGTTCTCTGTCCAAAGCACTCCCTTTAGCATCTCTTGTAAGGCTGGCCTGGTTTTAACAAATTCCCTTAATTTCTGCTTGTCTGGAAATGTCCTAATTTCACCATCATATTTGAGGGACAGTTTTGCTGGGTATATAATTCTTGGTTGGAATTTTTTC
>NW_006940956.1:0-1353 GCF_000298275.1 Orycteropus afer afer | reverse complement strand
CAACTGATTTTTGGATGTTGATCTTATATCCTGCCACAATGCTAAATCTCTCAATTCGTTCCAGTAGATTTTTGACTGAGTCTCTTGTGTTTTCTAGGTGTATGATCATATCATCAGCAAACAGGGATAGTTTGATTTCTTCCTTACCAATTTGGATGCCTTTGATTTCCTTTTCTTGCCTTATGGCCCTGGCTAGGACTTCCTGTACAATGTTGAATAGAAGTGGTTAAATTTGTTAAATTTCTTCTTTTTTGGTGTGTGCATTCATTGCTATAAATTGACCTGTGATCACTGCTCATGCTGTGTCCCAAAGATTTTGGTATGTTGTGTTTTTGTTCTCGTTTCATTCAAGGAATTTTTGAATTTCAATTTTTATTTCTTCTCTTACCCAGTCTTTCTCAAGGAGGATGTTGTTCACTTTCCATGTGTTTACTCTTTTTTCCGTTGATCTTCCTATTGTTGATTTCCAATTTGATGGCATTATGATCTGAGAAGATGCTTTGCAGTATTTCAAAGTTTTTAAATTTATGAAGACTCCTTTATGGCCTAACATATGGTCTATCATGGAAAATGTTCCATGTGCACTGGAATAGAGTTTATGTTGTGCTGTTGTTGGGTGAAATGCTCTGTAGATGTTTATAATGTCAAATTGGTGTATTGTATTGTTTAGCTCTTCTGCATCTTTGTCGAGTTTCTTCCAGTTCTATCTTTCATTGAAAGTGGTGTATTAAAGTCTTCCACTATGACTGTGGAGTCATCTATTTGACTTTTCAATTCTTTTAAAGTCTGATTTATGTATTTTGGGGATCTTTCATTGGGTCCATAGATAATTATTATGGTTATATCTTCATGTTCAATTGATCTTTAATCATTGTATAATGTCCTTCCTAGTCTTGTATGGTGGTTTTTGTCTTAAAATAAATTTGATCAGAAATTAATATTGCCACTTGTGCTCTCTTACAGTTGCCATTTGCTCGATATATCTTTTTCCATCTTTTGATTTTTAGTCTATTATTTTATTTTATTTATTTATTATTATTATTATTGTGATTTGGGTGAAGATTTACAGAGCAAATTCACTTTCCATATAGCAGTTTACATATACTTTGCCTCATGACATTGGCCACAGTTTACCACAATGCAACAGCTCCCCTCCCACTTCCTCCCCATAGTTACCTCTTTCCAGTGTCCATCCCTCCATGCACTCCTGCCCCGTAAGCTGTCTCCCTGTGCATAGGCAGCCCTTCTTTCTCAATGATTGTTCTCTCCAAGGAGTGTATCTACCTCAGGTAAATGTTCAACTCATATTCCTGACTTCTGTTTGGCTGGAAACCACAGGCGTGGGTTCAATTC
>NW_006940955.1:0-1299 GCF_000298275.1 Orycteropus afer afer | reverse complement strand
GGTTTAGTCCAATTCTGCATCCTTTCTTTCAAGGCTCAGTGGTCCAAGATTATCTTCTGTGTCTGTGTTAATTGGTTTCCCTTTTCTTTGTTGAAGAGGGTCTGTGCAGTCCTTCTGCCTAGTCTGCCATCTTGCCCTGTCTCTCTTCTTGGTGGTTTTTTATCGTTGGCCCATTGGTGTAGAAGGAGGAAGTGGCTCTCACTAAGCAAGTGAAGTCTCAGGAGGTGTGGGTGTAGTTGTGTTTTATGAGGACTGTTGTTGTCTCCCACTTAGTTATACACAAATTACAATTGAATAACCATCAAAAAACTAAAAGCCCATAGTTTCAACATGGGATGAAAAACACCCCATGTTGTCACACAGGAACAGTAACCAAAAAAAGAGAAAAGGGAAAAAAAGAGGAAAAAACAAGCAAACCTGCAATATCTGGGGATAGAGCACTAAAAATAAGAAAAAAAAAGTAGGGAAGGATAATAATAAAAGAAGAAAACAACAGGAAGAATGCAAAAAGAAAAACAAGGAATTGGGTTAGTCAGGAGAAAAAAAAAGGGGGAAAAGGAAAAAAAAAAAAAAAAACCTTAAATTGGTTGTGGTGGGGGGAGAATTTCAACCAGGCATAGCGAAAAGAAAAAAATGCTGAAAACTAGGACCTGGTAGGGGAAGATTAAGAATAATAAAAAAAGGACAAAAGTATTAATCATATTAGTTGGTTTGAAACGCACAAATACAAGCAAACTAATCATCAGGGAAAAGAAAGCAAAAAAGAAAAAAAAAAGAAAAGAAAAAATCAGTGGAGGACTGGGTAGGGCACCCAGCCTCTGTCTGAGCACACAGACTGTGATGGAGTTCCTGTGGGCCCAGAAGGTAGGTGGGATTGGAGATGGCCACACCTTCATTCACCAAGTGCGTGTGGGGTGTAATAACAAGAACAATGTCGTACCTTTTCAGTCTTGCAGGCCCCGAGTGTCCTTGGGGTTGCTGGAAAGCAGAACATGTGCTTAAGCCCCAGAAATCTGCGAGAGCACTGTCTCTTTGAATGTCCAAAATAGTCAAGCCGCTTTTTAAGCCTACAAAATGGTGGAGGCCTCCAGACCGGCAAAAGTCCACAGCTCAGCCCACCTTTCTCTTCACCTTCTCCGTTTGTTCCCCAGCCACCATGCACAGTACTCCATGCAGTTCCTGGCTAGCAGGGTGATTTTTAGGTTAATTCTTATGTCCTACCACCACAGGAATCTGCGAGAGTGCTGTTTCTTTAAATATCCAAAATAGTCAGGCTGCCTTTTAAACCTGCAAAATGGC
>NW_006940954.1:0-1312 GCF_000298275.1 Orycteropus afer afer | reverse complement strand
ACCTCCTCCCTGTGGTCACCTCTTCCCTGTGTCCTTCCCTCCCACGGCCCCAGCTGTCTCCCTGTGCAAACTCTGCCCTTCTGTTCACCCACGATTCATCCCTACACGGAGTGTATCTACCTGATGGAAATGTCACCCCATATGCCTGTGTATTGTTTGGTTGGAAGCCACATGAGTGAGTTCAGTTCCATACCTGAAGGGTGACTAGGGGCCATAGTCTTGGGGGTCTCACAAGCCTCTATCAGAGCAGTGGTTTTTTTTTTTTTCGTATGATTCTGAGTTTTGTTCCACATCGTTCTCCCACTCTATTCAGGATCTCCTGCACTGACCCTTCTCTGAGTGGTTGACACTGGGAGCCAGGCACTATCTAATTCTTCTCGTCTCATAGTCATATCGGCTGAGGATCACATGGTGTATCCGTGCCTTAGACCAATTGTTTCCTTGTGTCTTTGCCTTTTCTCATCTTTGCTTTGGGCATGGAGAGACCCACTGTTGCATCTAGATGGTCACTTGCAAGCTTTTCAGACCCTGGCAGCTACTCACCATAGTAAGATGGAGAACAATGTTTTTGTACAGACTGTTATGCCAATTGAGCTTGATGTGCCCTACCACCAGGGGTGGCCTTTACTGACCATCATTCTGAACCACCAGTTGTCACTGTCTGTTCACTTTACCTTTCCATTTTTGCGAAGAACTCCTCATGACACATATTGCATCGAATGTGTTGTTTGCTCATGGCCCATCCAACCCACTGGAAATTCACTCCCGGGGGTCCAGGACTTGGTCTCTGAGGTCACTGTTGTGTTCCCAGGGCCTACAGCAGCACCTGGGTCAATGGAGGTGACCAGTGAGTCCATGTGGAGGGGATCACATGGCTTTACAGATGCCCCAAAATGCCAAGAAGATGGCCAGAAATATGCACCCACCAAGTAGAAGTAAGAAATGCTGATGAAGACCAGGTCTGCTGGTCTGATGGAGCCTGGTGAGACCCCCGAGACTGTGGCTCCCAGTCACCCTTCTGGTCTGGAACTGAACTCACTCCTGTGGCTTCCAGCCAAATAATACACAGGCATATGGGCTGAACATTGACATCAGGTAGACCCACTCCTTGGCGCAATCAATCATGGGAGAACAGAAGGGCAGTGTTTGCACAGGGAGACAGCTCTGAGGACAGGAGTGCATGGGAAGGAAGGACACAGGGAAGAGGTAACTACACAGAGGAGGTGGCAAGAGAGCTGGTACGTGGCGGGGAATCGCACTCAATGTCATGAAACAAAATGTGGATGAAGTGCTGTGTGGAAAATGAATTTGC
>NW_006940953.1:0-1320 GCF_000298275.1 Orycteropus afer afer | reverse complement strand
AAAAGATGTGTATGAAGAAAACTACAAAACACTATGTCAAGAAACCATAAAAGATCTACATAAATGGAAGAACATATCATGCTCATGGACGGGAAGATTGAACACTGTACAAATGTCAGTACTACCCAAAGCAATCCATATTCATTGCAATCCCAATGCAGATCCCATCAACATTCTTTAAGGGTATTGAAAAACAATCACTAATTTTATATAGAAAGGAAAAAGACCTTGGATATGCAAAGCACTGTTGAAGAAGAAGAACAAAGTAGGAAGTCTCACACTCCCAGATCTCAAAACCTACTATACAGCTGTAGTGGTCAAAACAGCCTGGTATTGGTACAATGACAGACACACAGACCAATGGAATGGAATTGAGAACCAAGAGATCAATGGACCTATGGTCAGCTGATCTTTGACAAAGGGTTGAAATCCATTACATAGGGAAGAGATTGTCTCTTTAACAAATGGTGCTGGCAAAACTGGCTATCCATTAGCAGAAAAATGGAACAAGATCCATACCTCACACCATACACAAAAACTAACTCCAGATGGATCAAAGACTTAAATGTGAAACCTAAAACTATGAAGTACTCCAAAGAATAAATAGGGACAAATTTAGGCGCCCTAACTCATAGTATCAATAGACTGTCAAGCATAACCCAAAATGAACAAATAGCTGAAGAGAAACTAGATGAATGGGGCCTTCTAAAAATTAAATTTTTATGTGCTTCAAAAGACTTCTTCAAAAGAGTAAAAGGGAACTTACAGATTGGGAAAAAAGTATTCAGCAATGACATGCCTGACAAGGGATTTATCTCTAAAATATATAGAAAACTCCAACATCTCGACAATAAAAAGACAAACAGTCCAATTCAAAAATGGACAAAAGACATGAATAGATACTTCACCAAAGAGGATATTTAGGCAGCCAAGAAACATGAAGAAATGTTCACAATCATTATCCATTAGAGAGACACAAATCAAAACAACAATGAGATACTATCTGGACCCAGTACTAACAGCAAAGTTCAATAATACAGAAAATAAATGCTGGCATGGATGTGGAGAGATTGGGACCCTCATACACTGCTTTTGGGACCATAAAATGATACAACCACTGTGAAAATCAATATGGTGATTCCTTAAAAAGTTGAAATTAGAAATACCATTTGATCCAGCAATGCCATTACTAGGTATATATCCTAAAGACGTGAGAGCCAGGACAAGAACAGATATATGCACACCCATGTTCATTGTAGCACTATGATGATAGCAAAAAGATGGAACAACCTAGGTGCCCATCAACAGAAGAATGGATAA
>NW_006940952.1:0-1353 GCF_000298275.1 Orycteropus afer afer | reverse complement strand
ACTTGAGTGATCTAGATTTCGTGACTACGATATGGTTAGCTGCCGTCAAGATCCCCCAACGCATGGCAGCCCCACGGACAATGAGCCGAAATGTGCCCAGTCCTGCGCTGTCCTCAGGATCTGCAGTGGACTGGACCACTGCGATGCAGAGGACGCTGCCGAGCGCCATAGCCACATGCTCCTCGTCAACAGCTGGGCAGAGCTGGGAATTGAACCTGGGTCCCCACATGAAAGGCAAGAATTCTATCAGTGAACCACCAGTGCCTCGTTTCTTCCTATAAAACAAAACCAAAAACCAAACTCACTGCTGTCAAGTCAATTCCGACTCATGGCGACCCCTTTGGTTTCTGAAGCGGTAAATGTTTACGGAAGTATATTCCCCGTCTTCCTTCTGAGGAGTAGCTGGTGGGTTTGAACTGCCAGCCTTCTGGTTGTTGTTGTTGTTATGTGCCGTCGAGTCAAACCTGACTCATAGCGACCCCTCCTTGGGTTTCCGAGGCAGTATCACTACGGAGGTAGGATTGCCCAACCTTCCTTCCGAGGAGTGCTGGTGGGTTTGAACCGTCAGCCGTCTGGTTAGCAGGCAAGTGGTTAGCACTCAAATTTCTTTGAGAACAGATGAAAAATATGAAAATATATCTTTAGCATTATTTAATGCTAAGACTTTAGCATTGATAATGTTTCCTCACAATGGGATCTTTACTTTTCAACATTACAATGAATTTCTTTGTAAAGCGAAGATTCACTCTCTATCTTAAGCTTGGATTTTCATCTTGTATCAGGTTGGTTAAATCCCTTCACTGGAGCTGAAACCCACATGATCTATGTCTGCATACTCAACTGCCACTCTTTAAAAAATGTTCCCAGTCTAGCTAAAAGTACCAGGCAATTCTGTCTATGCCAAGAAGAGAAGGTAGGCATGAAGAGTGGATACCAAAAAAAAAAAATGTATATATATATATATATATATATATATATATATATATATCAAAACTCACCATCATCAAGTTAATTTCAACTCAGAGCGACACTACAGCACAAAGTAGAACTGCCCCATACAGTTTCCAAGGCTGAAGTCTTCACAGAAGCAGACTGCCACATCTTTCTCCCACAGAGAAGCTGGTGTGTTCCCAACACCGACCTTCTGACCTTCTGATTAGCAGCCAAGCACTTTAATGACTGCACCACCAGGGGAGTGGATGTTGTTGTTGTTGTTGTTATGTGCTGTTGAGTCAGATCTGACTCATAGCGATCCCTCCTTGGGTTTCCGAGGCAGTATCACTACGGAAGTAGATTGCCCAACCTTCCTTCCAAGGAGTGGCTGGTGGGTTTGAACCGCCAGCCTTCTGGTTA
>NW_006940951.1:0-1353 GCF_000298275.1 Orycteropus afer afer | reverse complement strand
CAAGATCTGTACCTCACATCATACACCAAAACTAACTCCAGATGGATCAAAGACTTAAATGTGAAATCTAAAACTGTAAAGTTCCTCAAGGAAAAACTAGAGACAAATTTAGGGGCCAACTCCTCAGAAGGAAGATGGGGTGATATACTTCTGTAGTGATACTGCCTCAGAAACCCAAGGAAGGGTCGCTATGAGTCGGGTCCAACTGGACGGCACATACAACAACAAATATAGAGCATCAACAGATGCTCAAGCATAACCCAAAACGCACAAACAGCTACAGATAGACTATATGAATGGGACCTTCTAAAATTTAAATTGTTTTGTGCTTCCAAAGACTTCTCCAAAAGAGTCAAAAGAGAACCTACAGATTGGGGAAAATATTTGGAAATGGCAATTCTGACAAGGGACTTATCTCTAGAATTTATAGAAAATTCCAAGACCTCAACAACAAAAAGACAAATAATCCAATTTAAAAAATGGGCAGAAGAAATGAATAGATACTTCACCAAAGAGGGTATTCAGGCAACCGACAAACACATAAAAAAGTATTCACAATCATTAGCCATTAAAGAGATGTAATTAAAACAACAATGAGATACCATCTTACCCCAGCATTAGTAGGAAAGTTCAACAAGACAGAAAATAACAAATGCTGGCAAGGGTGTGGAGAGATTGGGACTCATACACTGCTGGTGGGACTGTCAAATGATATAACCACTGTGGAAAGCAGTATGGTGATTCTTTAAAAAGTTGGGATTAGAAATACAATTTGATCTAACCATCCCATTACTGGGTGTATATCCTAAAGAAGTGACAGCAAGGACAGGAACAGATATATACACACCCATGTCCATTTCAGCACTGTTTACGATAGCCAAAAGATAGAAACAACCTAGGTGTCCATCAACAGAAGAATGGGTAACCAAACATACACACAATGGAATACTATGCAACACTAAAGAAAAATGTAGAATCTGCAAAACACCACATAACGTGGATGAACTTATGCTGAGTAAAATAAGTCAATCACAGAAAGACAATAATTAATTCATTATTGTAAAAAGTCAAGGAAGGTTTTATATATAGAAGGAAATTTTCTTATTGGTTACCAGGAGTGGGAGGGGAGGAGAGAGAACACTCTTAGATGGGTAGAGACATGTATTGAGTTAGCTGAACAGAAGGGTAGTGTACCAAATGTGAGTGATCAACACAGTGGTTTTGAGGAGGAGGAAGACATAGAGGGGTGCACAGGAGACAACAAAGATGAACCCTTTTGCACATACAGTACTGTGTTGTCAGTGAAGACAAATATTGATATATGGGTGGATAGATGAGTGACCAGGCCGAGCT
>NW_006940950.1:0-1309 GCF_000298275.1 Orycteropus afer afer | reverse complement strand
AAAAAAAAAAAACTACTAATCAGAAGGTTGTCCGAATCACCTCCTTAGACAGGTTTGGAATTGATTCCATGGCAACTTACAAAACATTGCTGCATGTTTTATGGACCCCTGCTGGAGCAATAGTTAAGAGTTCAGCTGCTAACCAAAAGGTCAGTGGTTCAAACTCACCAGCAGCCGTATAGGAGAAAAGACCTGGTGATCTGCTCCCATAAAGAGTACAGCCTAGGAAATCTTATGGGGCAGTTCTACTCTGTCATATATGGCCACTTTGGCATTGATTGTGTGGATGGCACAGAACCAGTGTTTCATTCTGTTTTATGTAGGACTGCTGTGAGTCAGAACCCACTCAACAGAATCATCTCAAAGGTACACAGTATAACACTAACCTAAAGACTGACTTTTTAAACTCACCCAGTGGAGCCATGGAAAGAAAATCCAGCGATCTTTTGTAAAAAATACAGCCAAGAAAATCCTATGAAGCAGTTCTAGTCTGTAACACATGGGGCCACTATGAGTTAGAATCAGCAATGGGTTTCATTTGCTTTATTTTTTTGTTCTTCCTAAATTCATCAGGGGAGCTCTGGTAGCATAGTGTTTAAGGCACTTGACTGCTAACCAGAAGCCTGGTAGTTCAAACCCACCAGCCACTTCTCTGAAGGAAGGTTGGGCAATCTACTTC
Organism: Orycteropus afer afer; assembly: GCF_000298275.1. NCBI lineage: Eukaryota > Metazoa > Chordata > Mammalia > Tubulidentata > Orycteropodidae > Orycteropus > Orycteropus afer. The sequence goes on along the minus strand of NW_006940950.1, from coordinate 630 downwards.
TGTAGTGATACTGCCTCAGCAACCCAAAGAGGGGTCACTATGAGTCAGGGCCTACTCGACGGCACACAACAACAACAAATTCATCAATAAGAAGTCTTTTTTGAGGGCAGAAATCCTGTGTTATTTATTCAGATCCCCAGTGCCTAACAATGACTGGTATACTTCTCACTGCTGTCGAATCAATTTCAACTCATAGCGACCCCTCCTTGGGTTTCTGAGTTCTGGTTAGCAGTCAAATGTCTTAGGCACTACGCCACCAGGGATTACTTAATGAATTTAAGATATGATACTTGAGATATGATTTTGTGTTTAATTTGTTCTCATGTCTAATGCATTATAAATATGAACATTATAAAAAATACTCAGTATGTAAACAACCACCGGTAAACAATAAAAACTATGAATTATTGAGCATTTTCAATGTGTCAGGAACTTCCCATTTAATTTCTTTCTTTCTTTCTTTTTTTTTTTTTAGATTCCAGCTTAGGTTCTTTTCTTTTTCTTTTTCTTTTTTTTTTGAAATGCGTTTTATTGATATATAATTTATGTACAGTGAAATACACAAAACTAAAATGACATGGGTCGATGCATTTTTTTTGTGTGTCCCCTTTCCCCTTCTCCCACCCCTGG
>NW_006940949.1:0-1353 GCF_000298275.1 Orycteropus afer afer | reverse complement strand
AAGGCCAAATTTTCCAACTACTGGTGATTCTTCTTTGTTTCCAACTTTTGCATTCCAGTCACCAGTGATAAATAACACATCCTGATTGCATGTTCGGTCAATTTCAGACTGGAGAAATTGATTAAAATCTTCAATTTCCTCATCTTTGGCTTTGGTGGTTGGTGCATAAATTTGAATAATAGTTGTATTAATGTGTCTTCCTTGTAGGCATATGGATATTATCCTATCACTGACAGCATTGTACTTCAGGAGAGATCTTGAAACATCCTTTGTGATGATGAATGCTACACCATTCCTCTTCAAATTGTCATTCCCGGCATAGTAGATTCAAAATGGCCAAAACCAGTCCATTTCAGGTCACTAATGATGAGGATATCAATCTTTAGGCATTCCATTTCATTTTTGACAACTGCCAATTTTCCTAGATTCATACTTCATATATTCCATGTTCCGATGATTAACGGATGTCTGCGGCTGTTTTTCTTCAATTTGAGTGGTGCCACATTAGCAAATGGAGGTCTCAAAAGCTTTACCTTGTCCATATGAGCAAGGCTGGGTTTACTCAGATGATGCAGCTCTTTCCCAGTCTTATTTTGAGAGCCTTCTAACCTAACCGGACTATTCATAAAGTTGCTCGGTAATGTATCAAACATGTTTCTTTGCTATTCATAAGGTTTTCCCTGGCCAATTCTTTGAGAAGTGGATGGCCTCTTCCTTCTTCCTAGTCTGTCTCAGTCTGTAAGCTGGGCTGATACCTGTGCACCATGTGCATCCCGCTGGGTTTGAAACACCAGTGGCTCAGCCTCAAAACTCACATCAACACGTCACCATGGTAGGACAAACCAACAGACAGGTTTGTCTCCCTGTTGGAAACCTCTCATACCACTCTTACCTGGGTTCCTGTGGCTGACTCCTCCTCTGTCTGGGTCCCTGGCCTTTTAATCCTCTTTCTCCCGCTCTCCTGCCCTGCTGCTTCTGGTGGGCCTGGGTTCCCTCTCCTCACCTGGATCCCGGTGGCTGACTGCTCCTCTGTCCTGGTTCCTGGGTCTTTTAATCCCTTTTGTCCCACTCTCCCACCTTGCTGCTTTGGACCTACGTGAGTGCCCTCTCCTCACCTGGATCCCTGTGGCTGACTCCTCCTCTGTCTGGGTTCCTGGACTTTTAATCCCCTTTCTCCCTCTCTCCCGCCCTGCTGCTTTGGGCGCGCCTGGCTTCTCTCTCCTCATCTGAATCCCTGTGGCTCAGAATCTCAGTGACCCTATGTACAACTGAACAAAACACTGCCTGGACCTGTGATATCCTAAAGTTTTCCAGTAATATATCAGAAAATGTTTCCCTGCTACTCATAAGATT
>NW_006940948.1:0-1292 GCF_000298275.1 Orycteropus afer afer | reverse complement strand
CACCCAAATCCTAATTAAAAAAAAGGGAAAAAAAAAAAAAGAAAGATGGTGGGATAGGCAGACAAACTACACAGAACCTCTTCAATGAAGAAAAGGGGAACCAATTAAAACAGATACAGAAGATAATCCTGGAGCTCTGAACTTTGAAAGGAAGGCTACAAAAGTAGAGTAAACTCCAACCAGTAGAAGAACCTGCATGAAAACACTGAAAAAGGAGACCTATGGAGTTCTTTGATCGTCTGGCAGCAATCCTGATGGCATGGACAGCTTGGATATTGCCAGTTGGTGTTAGGACCTAAGAATTAACCTAAATATCAACCCCAGTAGCTAGGGGCTGCACAAAGAACTGCACTGGTGGCTGGTGAATAAAAGAGAAAGCAGCTAAGAGGGAGATGGCCTGAGCTGTGAGCTTTTGGCTATCCGGAGGGCACAGCCATTTTGAATGTTTACAAGTGGGTCGACCATTTTGGATATTTAAAGCGACAGCATTCTCTCAGATTCTAGCGACTTAAGAATAGATTCCACTTGAACCACAAGGACATTGCAGATACCAACAACTGGAAAAGTGTGATATTCCCCTTGTTACTCTTATACCCCATACACTCTCGGTGAACAGAGGTGCAGTCATCCATCACTCCCACTCACCTTCTGGGCCAGCAGGAATTCCATCCCAGTCTGTGTGCTCTGATGGAGGCTGGGTGCCCTGCCCAGGCTTGTTTTTCCTTTAGTTTGTTTTAAAATTATTATCTTTGTCCTTTTTATTATTATTCTTTCATCTTCCCTTCCCAAGTTCTAGTTTTCAGCCTTTTCTCTCTTCCCTGTTGGTGGTTCCCAGTTTTTTCTTTCTAGTGGTTAACCCTATTCCTTGTTTTTCTTTTTGCATTTTTCCCATTTTTCTTCATTATTCTCCCATTCTACCTCTTTTCTTCTACTCCCCCATCCCCAGATATTGAATTTTTTTTTTCTTTATGTGTACTTCTTTTGGCTTTTTAAAGCATTTCTTTAAATATTTTCTTTTATTGCCTTTCCTCTTTTTTTCCTCTCTTTTCTCTTTTTGGTGATTGTTCCTGTGTGTTTATGCAGTGTGTTTTTTCTCTGCTTGGTTTTACTTTTTCGATGGTTTTTTGATTGTTGCTTTTGTCTAACTGAGTGGGACACAGCAACTGTGCCCATACTACGCAACCACACCAGCACCTCTAGCAGCTCCAATTACTGAGTGAGAGCCACCACTTCCTTCTGCATCAAGTGGCCAACGATACACAACCAGCAACAAGAGCCTGACTCATCCTCAA
>NW_006940947.1:0-1353 GCF_000298275.1 Orycteropus afer afer | reverse complement strand
GATTGTACATAATAGCCTACAGCCTTCAATATAGATTATAGTTCAACATAAACAAAATAAAAATCCACACAGTGGTCCAATAAGAAACATCTTGATAAATGGAGAAAAATATTGAAGTTTATTTCATTTAACAATCATTGCCCATGGAAGCAGTATTCAAGCTATAAAATGATATGTTGTGTGGAGCAAATCTGCTGCAAAAGATCTCTTTAAGGTGCCTCTGACCAAAGTCATCATGTTTTCAATCACCTCATATGCATGACAAAGATGGATAATGAGTAAGGCAGACTGAAGGTGGCTAGACTTTGTCTCATATACTTTGGATATGTTATATGCAAGGACAAGTCCTTAAGGCAGCACGTTGTGTTTGGTAAAGCACAGGAACAATGAAAAAGTGGAAACCCTTAGGAGACAGACTGACACAATGACTGCAACAATGGGCTCAAACAGTAATGATTGTCAGGATGGAGCACGGCCAGGCAGTGTTTCTTTCTGTTGTGCATAGGGTAAGGAGGAGTCTGGACCAAGTCAGTGGCACCTAACAAAAACAGCACAAATGAAGAGGTTAACCAAAATAAATAGTTTCCACCTTCCAAAATAGAGAATTTATTACCATCAAAATGAGGTCATTCAAATATAGAATAAGTATTTTTTTACATTGTGTGTAATAGCTACAGAACGTAATACGAAAGATAAACTTCAACAAGTTAACACAGAAGTCTGTATGTCAAATATTAGAAAGGAGACAAAAATGAGAATGCCAATGTCCTTACCTTTTATAGAAAATAGTCCATAGACACAGTTTACAAACAAACTTACAGTTTAAATGATAATGTCTCTAACCTGGTAATGGCTTTCCTAATATCTTAATCTTAGAATCTCTATAGAAACTATGTATTTGGGATACAATAATACAGTTCTTGGAAAGTTAGTATTTTTCCAAGTTCACTCTACTTTAATTTTTCTCATAATTCAGTTTGAACTTTTAAGTTTACTATATGTTTTATTGAATAAACAGAATAAAATCTATTTTTATAATAAATTTGTTTTTTTATTTATCATGCCCAAAAATTTAGTTGGAATGATTTTCTAAATATTTTTTTAAATAAGAGTCTAAAAATAATTATACATATTATTGAATAATGAGTTGTTGGGTGATTTTTTATTACCCTTTTGGCACTAGTTAATATTACATAATTCAACCATAAATATAGTTATGACTGTTGCAACAAATTGTCTGTGTACTTATTATTTTAAAATATGAATTCTGAGAAGCTGGGCTATATGAAGTAGAATGCAGCACCGGGATTGGAGGAAGACTCATTAATAACCTGCAATAGACAGATGACAGAA
>NW_006940946.1:0-1353 GCF_000298275.1 Orycteropus afer afer | reverse complement strand
GATTGACTTATTTTACTCAGCATAATGTTCTCCAGGTTCATCCATGTTGTGAGATGATTTGCATATCCCTCGTTGTTCTTTAATGTAGCATAATACTCCGTTGTGTGCATGTACCATAATTTGGTTATCCACTCATCTGTTGACGGGCATTTAGGTTGTTTCCATCTCTTTGCTATAGTTAATTGTGCTGCGATGAACATAGGTGTACATACGCCTGTTCGTGTGCTATCTCTCACCTCTTTAGGATATATTCCTAGTAATGGAATTGCTGGGTCAAATGGTATTTCTATTTTCAGTTTTTTCAGGAAGTGCCATACCATTTGCCACAATGGTTGTACCATTTTACAGTCCCACCAGCAGTGCACAAGAGTTCTGTTCTCTCCGCAACCTCACCAGCATTTGTTATTTTCTGACCTGTTGAACTTGGCTATTATTGCTGGGGTGAAATGATATTTCATTGTTTTTATTTGCATCTCTCTAATGATTAATGATCGCGAGCAATTTCTCATGTGCTTGTTGGCTGCCTGTCTTTGGTGTAGTGTCTGTTCAAGTCTCTTTGCCCACTTGTGAATTGGGTTAGTTGCCTTTTTTTGGTGTTGAGGTGTTGAAGTTTTCTATAGATTTTGGAGATAAATCCTTTATCGGATATGTCATAGGCAAATATTTTCTCCCATTCTGTAGGTTCTTTTACCCTTTTGATGAAGTCTTTCCATGTGCATAAGAATTTTTTAAAGGTCCCAGTCATCTAATTTCTATCTTCCTGCACTTTCTGGGTTATGCTTGATAGTCTATTTATGCTGTAAACTGGGGCTCCCAGATTTCCCCTTATTTTATCTTTGATGAATTTTATAGTTTTCAATTTTACATTTACATTTAAGTCTTTGATGCAGCTTGAGTTGTTTTTGGGTATGGGGTGAGGTGTGGGTCTTGTTTCATTTTTCTGCAGGTGGATATCTAGTTTTGCCAGCACCATTTATTAAAGAGGCTGTGTCTTCCCCATTTAATGAGTTTTGGACCTTTGTCAAAGATCAGTTGTCCATAGATGGATGGGTCTATATTTGGACTTTCGATTCTGTTCCATTGGTCTATCAGTCTATCATTGTACCATTACCACGCTGTTTTGACTACTGTGGCTGTATAGTAGTTCTTAAGATCTGGGAGTGTGAGACCTCCCACTTTGTTTTTCTTCTTGAAAAGTGCTCTGCTTAGCCGAGGTCTCTTTCCTTTCCATATGAAATTGTTGTTGTTGTTTGCCGTCGAGTCGGACCCGACTCATAGTGACCCCTCCTTGGGTTTCTGAGGCAGTATCACTACAGAAGTAGATTGCCCCATCTTCCTTCCAAGGAGTGGCTG
>NW_006940945.1:0-1296 GCF_000298275.1 Orycteropus afer afer | reverse complement strand
GGGTCTTCCTTGTAGGCATATGGATATTATCCTATCACTGACAGCATTGTCACTAAAAAAGTCATTGGTCTTTCAAAATTCTATCATGTAATCTCCAGTATCATTTCTACCACCAAGGCCATATTTTCCAACTACTGATGATTCTTCTTTGTTTGCAACTTCTGCCTTCCAATCACTAGTAATAATCAATACAACTTGATTGCATGTTTGGTCAATTTCAGACTGCAGAATTTGGTAAAAATTTTCAGTTTCCTCTTCCTTGGCTTTGGTGGTTGGTGTATAAATTTGAATAATAGTAGTAGTAATTGGTCTTTTATTATAGGAGCATGGATAATATTGTATCACTGACAGCACTGTACTTCAGGATATATCTTGAAACACTCCTTGTGACGATGAATGCCACATCATCCCTCTTCAATTTTCATATGGCCTTCAACTGCTCATATGGAAGTTAAAGTTGAAGATGATTAAAAGAAGACCATGAGAGCTAAAATGTGACCTTAATTATATTCCATCTGAATTTAGAGACTATCTAAAGAATGGATTTGACTCATCAAAATCCAGACAAATTGTTAGATGATACCAAGAATATCTTCAGCTGCAGGGATCCAGGTGAGGAGAGGGAAATCAGGCATGTCCAAAGCAGCAGGGTTGGAGAGTGGGAGAAAGGGGATTAAAAGCCAGGAACCCAGACAGAGGAGCTGTCAGCCGCAGGGATCCAGGTGAGGAGAGAGAACTCAGGCACACCCAAAGCAGCAGGGCAGGAGACTGGAAGAAAGGGGATTAAAAGGCCTAGGAATCTGGACAAAGGAGGAGTCAGCCACAGGGACCCAGGTAAGGGTGGTACAAGAGGTTTCCAACAGGGAGACAAACTTGTCTGTTGGTTTGTCCTACCGTGATGACATGTTAATGTGAGTTTTGAGGCTGAGCCACTGGTGTTTCAAACCCAGGGGGATGCACATGGTGCACAGGTATCAACCCAGCTTACAGACTGAGAAAGACTAGGAAGAAGGAAGAGGCCGTCCGCTTCTCAAAGAATTGGCCAGGGAAAACCTTATGAATAGCAAAGAAACACTGTTTGATACATTACCGCTCAATTTATGAATACTTTGGTTAAGTTAGAAGGCTCTCAAAATAGGACTGGGAAAGAGCTGCATCATCTGAGTAAACCCAGCCTTACTCCTATGGATAAGGTAAAGCTTTCAAGACCTCCACTTGCTGATGTGGCACCACTCAAAATGAAGAGAAACAGCTGCAGACATCCATTAATCATTGGAACATGGAATGTACGAAGTA
>NW_006940944.1:0-1325 GCF_000298275.1 Orycteropus afer afer | reverse complement strand
CTCCTCGGAAGGAAGGTTGGGCAATCCTACTTCCGTAGTGATACTGCCTCAGAAACCCAAGGAGGGGTCGCTATGAGTCGGGGCCGACTCCACGGCACATAACAACATAACAACAACAACAGTTGATTACCAGTCTCATGATGGGGAATAACTATATCCAGCTACCTAGCTACTCAAAATCAGGCCTAGCCTAGTTGACTTATAACCTTAACTACCACAGATGCCTTTATATGTTGGGAAATTACCGTAATGCAATGATAGCTTCTATGTATGTTTTCAGGAAAACTATCCCAGAAGGAAAGGGAAAGAAAGGCTCAAAACTTAAATTAAGATGCATGCATTACATGGTTTATTGAGTTAATCCACAACATAGAGCTAGAAAGGGACATAGGTGAAAGAGGTTAATATACTAGGATTGGTTCTGAGCAAGTAGAAGGATCACATTACCCAGATCCTGAGGGAGCCAAAAAAACAATTGTTGTCATATGCAATGTTAATATGTGCCATGTTTCTCTCTTTCCCTATCTTTATCTCTCATCTCTCTATCTCTGTCAACAGCCTTCCATAATATACACTTGCCTTCTTAGAAAGAGGGGGAAAATATTCCAGGCCACAACTGTGGCTTGACACTTAGCCCATTGAGCAGCTGTGGACTTAATGTGTCCACGTTGAGCAGAGGACATGTGGGCTAGAATGGATGTCACCAATGAAGAATCTATTTAAGACTTCATGAATATAAGTGCCTCATGAATTTTAGATGCCCCATGAATTTTATGACTATTTGGTTCTGACTCAGTCTTTCTATTCCTGTAATCTACTTCTGTAGAGATACTGCCTAGGAAACCCAAGGAGGAATCGCTGTGAGTTGAATCAACTCCATGGCAGTGACTTCGTTTTTTGTTTCTTTGTTTCTATCTGTGCAGCCCACATACTCTGTATTTACTTCATCCATACCCAAAATGTCCCTGAAGCATCTTGCTTCTATACTTAATTTCATCTGTCTTTTTAAACTTATGTTTCTTATTTTCCATAGCAGAATTGGATGTTCACAAATAATACAGCAAGCATACATTGTAACTTTTCTAAAAGTCATTCTATCTTAGCTTTAGTCTTGAACTATGAATAGGAGTGAACCAGGTAAGAAGTAGAAAAGGTAGTGGGAGGACAGGGTTACAAGCTTTGCAATCAGCATTGGCAAAGGCACTGATATGAGCATGCACGGTCTTTCCAGGGACCTGTAGGAAATTTAGTATGACTGCAGGAGCTCTGGTGGCATAGTGCCTAAGGCATTTGACTGCTAACCAGAAGGCTGGCAGTTCAAACCC
>NW_006940943.1:0-1353 GCF_000298275.1 Orycteropus afer afer | reverse complement strand
AAAAAAAAAAAAGCATTGACCCATTTCATTTTAGTTTTATGTATTTCACTGTACATAAATTATATTTCAATAAAATGCATAAAAAAGTATACATGCTGCTTATAACATATCACAAACATATGGATATAGAGAAGTTGAAAGTGAAAGAATCAAAAAGGTATGTCATGACAAACTTACCAAAAGAATATTGACAAGAAACGCTGTTAAAATAAATATCTCTTAAAGATAAAAGTCCTATCTTTATCCAAGAGAATGTGGATATCATCAAACAATACCATTAGTATTACATATAAGTAAAGTTTCGCTGCTCAGAAAAACTCTCACTGCTGTTGAGTTGATTTCAACTCATAGTTATCCCTCCTCGGGTTTCACAGGCGATATCTCTATGGAAGTAGATTGCCCAGTCTTCCTTCCAAGGAGTGGCTGGTGGATTTGAAACGCCACCCTTCTGGTTAGCAGCCAAATGCCTTAGGCACTATGCCACCAGCGCTCCCAAAGTTTTGCTGCAGATAATTAAAAAATAGTTGCAGTACTATTTTGACAGGGAGCTGCCAGAAGTTCAGGCTGTATTCAGAAGAATACCAAAAAGATGTTTACCTGTGTTTTATTGACTATGCAAAGGCATTTGATGGTATGGATCATAACAAATTGTGAATAACATTGCAAAGAATGGGAATTCCAGAACACTTAATTGTGCTCATGAGGAAACTGTACATAGACTAAGAGGCAAGTTGTTCAAAAGAACAAGGAGATACTGTATGGTTTAAAATCAGGAAAGTTGTGCATCAGGGTTGTATCCTTTCACCATACTTATTTAATCTGTATGCTGAGCAAATAATCTGAGAAAGTGGACTATATGAAAGAATGTGGTATCAGGATGGGGGAAGATTTATAAATAACATGCGATACGTAGATAACACAACTTTGCTTGCTGAAAGTGAAGAGGACTTGAAGCACTTACTGATGAGGAACAAATACCTTCTGTATGGATTACACCTCAACATAAAGAACACAAAAATTCTCACAATTGGACCAATAAACAACATCATGATAAATGGATAAAAGGTTGAAACGTCAAGAATTTTATTTTTCTTGGGTCCAAAATCAATACCCATGGAAGTAGTAGTCAGGAAATCAAATGGTATACTACGTTGGGCAAATCTTCTGCAAAACACCTCTTTAAAATGTTAAAAAGCAAAGCCATCTCTTTGAGAACTAAGATGTGCCTGACCCAAAAAAAAAAAAAACAAATTCACTGCCATCGAATTGATTCCAACTTATAGCAACTCCGCTTTGGATTTCCGAGGTGGCAAATCTTTACAGAAGCAGATTGCCCAGTCTTCCTTCTGTGGA
>NW_006940942.1:0-1311 GCF_000298275.1 Orycteropus afer afer | reverse complement strand
GTTGGAGTTTTCTATAGATTCTAGAGATAAGTCCCTTGTCAGATATGTCATTACCAAATATTTTTTCCCAAAAGTTCTCTTTTGTCTCTTTTGGAGAAGTCTTTGAAAGGACATAAAAATTTAATTTTTAGAAGGTCCCAGTCATCTGGTTTCTCTTCTACTGTTTGTGCATTTTGAGTTATGCTTGAGAGTCTATTTATGCCATATAATAGGGCTGCTAAATTTGCCCCTAGTTTTTCCTTGAGGAACTCTATAGTTTTGGGTTTCACATTTAATTCTTTGATCCATCTGGAGTTCGTATTTGTGTGTAGTGTGAGGTACAAATATTGTTTCATTTTTCTGCAAATGGATCTCCAGTTTTGCCAGCACCATTTATTAAACAAACATTCTCTTCCCCATTTAATGGATTTTAGCCCTTTGTCGAAAATGAACTGACCATAGGTTGATGGATCTATTTCTACGTTCTCAATTCTATTCCATTGGTATATATTGTTGTTGTGTTGTTGTTATGTGCCATCAAGTCGGCCCGACTCATAGCGACCCCTCCTTGGTTTTCCGAGGCAGTATCACTACGGAAGTAGGCTTGCCCAACCTTCCTTCCGAGGAGTGGCTGGTGGGTATATATAGCTGTCATTAAACCAATACCAAGCAGTTTTAAGTACTGTGGCTGTATAGTAGGTCTTGAGATCTGGCAGCGTGAGACCTCCTACTTTGTTCTTCTTCAGTAGTGCTTTGCTTATCCGAGGTCTCTTTCCTTTCCATATAAAGTTAATGATTGGTTTTTCCATATCCTTAAAGAATGTGGATGGGATCTGGATTGGGATTGCATTGAATGTATAGATTGCTTTGGGTAGAACTGACATTTTCACAATGTTCAATCTTCCTATCCACAAGCATGAGATGTTCTTCCATTTAAGTAGTTCTCTTATGGTTTCTTGAAGTAGTTTTTTATAGTTTTCTTTATACAGGTCTTTTGTGTCCTTGGTAAGATTTATTCCCAAGTATTTTAGTTTTTTGTTAGCTATTGTAAATGGTATTGAATTCCTTATTCCTTCTTCAGCAATCTCCTTGCTGGTTTAGGGGAATCCAACTGATTTTTGGATGCTGATCTTATATCCTGCCACGATGCTAAATCTCTTAATTAGTACTGCTAGATTTTTGACTGAGTCTCTTGGGTTTTCTAGGTATAGGATCATATCATCAGCAAACAGGGATAGTTTGACTTCTTCCTTACCAATTTGGATGCCTTTGATTTCTCTTTCTTGCCTTATGGCCCTGGCTAGACCTTCCAGTACAATGTTGAATAGAAGT
>NW_006940941.1:0-1354 GCF_000298275.1 Orycteropus afer afer | reverse complement strand
ATATATATACTTTGCTGGTTTTTGTGTTTCTCTAGAGAACCCAATCCAACACAGGAGAGCATGGTAGGTTGCTGAACAACAACATGGCTACATGCAGGGTTCAAGTGTGCCATAAGCTGGAGTCCATTCTCAAAGCTGTTTGTTATATACAGGAAGAAGATCACATACCCAAAGCTGGTTGTTGTTGTTGTTAGGTGCCATTGAGTCATCTCCGACTTACAGTGACCCTGTGTATCTCAGAATGAAACACTGCCCAGTCCTGGGCCAGCCTCATGATCCTTGCTATGCCTGAACCCATCTGTGGTGGTTAAGTTTGTGTGTCAACTTGGCTAGGCCTGGTTGAGTGGCTGAGCAGCTGAATGTAGTTATTCCCCATAGTGAGATTAGGTAATTAACTCCATGGTAGAATCTAGTGGAGCAGCTAAGTAGCTGCTTTGGATATGTGGTTTGCTTCCTATATATAAGAAGCAGCTTTGGGAACAGTCTTTAGCTTATAGCATGCTTAGACCCTGCATGTAGCCGTGTCGTTGTTCAGCAGCCTGGCATGCTCTGCCGATCTTGAGACTTACTATGGACTTGAACTATTGGCCTGCCGTGTGGTTTGGTAACATCAGGACTATGCCATTTTATTTGTCAGCCTTGGGCTTGTTAGCCTCAGCAGCCAGTAGCTGCCTGAGTGAAGTGATGCCTCTAGCTTCATTGGGCTGGGAGCAAGAGGCAGAGCTGAAGTCCAAGGTGGAGGGACTTTCACACAGCCCCTAGAGCAGGCATTAGGTAACTAGAACAGGATCATAACAAACTATGGATAACATTGTGAAGAGTAGGAATTCCACTTAAATGTGCTCATGAGGAACATGTTAGACCAACAGGCGGTTGTTTGAACAGAACAAAGAGATACTGTGTGGTTTAAAATCAGGAAAGGTGTCCATCAGGGTTGTGTCCTTTCACCATACTATTCAATCTATATGCTGAGCAAATAATCCAAGAAGCTGGACTATACGAAGAAGAACACAGCATCAGGCCTGCAGGAAGATTCATTATCAACTTGTGATATGCAGATGATACAACCTTGCTTGCTGAAAGTGAAGAGGATTTGAAGGTTTACTGATGGAGATCAAAGACTACCGTCTTCAGTATGGATTAAACCTTAACATAAGCAGAACAAAAATCTTTCCAACTAGACAAACAAGCAACATCACAATAAGTGGAGAAAAGATTGAAGTTGCCAGGGATTTCCTTCTCAACACCCATGAAAACAGCAACTCAGAAATAAGGTGACATATTGCACTGGGCCAATCTGCTGCAAAAGACTTCTTTAAAGTGTTAAAGACTGAAGCTGTCACTTCTTTTTTTT
>NW_006940940.1:0-1354 GCF_000298275.1 Orycteropus afer afer | reverse complement strand
ACAGTATTCTCTCAGATTCCAGGGGTCTAACAATAGGTTCCAATTGCTAAGAATGGCAAGGACATTCCGGACAAGAACAACTGGAAAGGTGCGATATTCCCCCTTCTTACTCTTAGACCCCACACCCTCTTGGTGAATAGAGGTGTGGCCATCCTTCACTCCCACTTACCTTCTGGAATGGCAGGAATTCCATCTCAGTCTGTGTGCTCTAATGGAGCGTGGATGCTCTGGCCTATCCTGCCCAGATTTTTTTTCCCCCTTTTTTTCAGCTTGTTTGTTTTTGTGTGTTTTAGAATTGTTACTATTATCATTATTATTTTTTTGTTCATCTTTTTCTTATTATTTATTCTTCCTTTCCCAGGTTCTAGTTTTCAACTTTTTCTCTCTTCCCTGTTCCTGGTTCCATTTTTTTTTTTTTTTCATTCTCATGGTTAACCTCATTCCTTGTTTTCCCCTTTGTACTTTTCATACTTTTTTCTCATTTTTCTCCTACTCTACTTCTTTTCTCTTATTGCCCCCTCCCCAGATAATTCATTTTTCTTTCTTTCTTCCCCCCACCCTTTATTTCTTTTCTTTTCTTGGTGATCATGCCTGAATATTTATGTAGTGTGATTTTTGTCCACTTGATTTTACTTTTTTTAATGGTTTTTCAATTGTTGATTTGTCTAACTGTGTGGGAGACAGTAGCCATGCCCATACAATGCAACCACATCCACATCTCCTTCAACTCCAATTACTGAATAAGAGCCACCACTTCCTTCTCCACCAACTGGCCAAGGATAAATGACCACCAAGAAGATCCTGACTTGCCCTAACTGCTCTTCAAAAACAGTTAGCAGAGATCTAAATACAACAATGTTACAATGTCTCAGACACAAGCCATCATCACTTGTTCATACAAAGGAGCAAAACAAAGTGATAGAAACAAGGGAGCAGCACATACACCCAGAATACATACCTGAGGAAGAAAAAGCACTGGAACTCCCTGAAAAGGAACTCAAAAAAATTATATTTAGGAATTTCAAGGGATTGAGAGACAGATTAAAGAAAACACAGACAAAACCCTAGAAGAATTTTGGAAGAAAATACAATAACAAAATGAAAAATTAGAAATGATACAAAATCTATACGTAGAAATCCAGAAGATTAATAATAAATTTTCACATTATCTATTTGAAATAGGCATTGAAAGGGCAAAGGAGTACATTTGAATCAATGGAAGACAGAATGAATGAGATTGAAGGCAAATACCTGAATACTTCTTGGTATTCAGGTGAAATTAGAAAAGGAATCAATCAGAAAAAAGATCAAAACAAAATGAAGAAAGCCTAAGGTTCATATGGGATACTATCAG
>NW_006940939.1:0-1354 GCF_000298275.1 Orycteropus afer afer | reverse complement strand
TCCGTAGTGATACTGCCTCGGAAACCCAAGGAGGGGTCGCTATGAGTCGGGGCCGACTCGACGGCACATAACAACAACAACAACAACAACAATTTCCACTTGGGTCGGAGAGCTGCAAAACCCAATAGCCCTGTCTGCTCTGTGCTATAAAGTTGTCATGGCAGAGCTGAATCTCAGCTTTGAGCTGCAAGCTAGTCCCAGGGCCCGCCTACCTGCAGTGTTTCCTCCCTTCCCCCTTTCTACTCTCAACTCAGTGGCATCCTGAGCCACAAGCGCTTTTGCTAAGTTTCTCAGAAATGTTATCTACTCACTCAGCTCAGTTCCCAAAGTTACCGTCAGAAGCTTCTGGTGTGGGTACTACAAGTTCCTGAAGCTACTGATTTATTCTGTAGTGTCCCTTTTTTTCTCTGCAGCTGTCTCCTGTACAGCTAAAGAGTTTTCTGCTTCTCTACCTCTCCATCTCCCCTGCCGGCCAGGCAGGCTTGTTTATTTTTCCTGGCTGTTTACTCTGCTTTTTTTTCTGTCTCCACTAAATCTGGCCCCCTCTAATTTACCAAACTGGTCACAGTTCCAGAATCCCTGCTGGAAACTGCTGCACCTACTTTTTTAGGAATTAAGATGCTAGAGGGAACAAATGTGTGGTCTACAAGTACAATGCCATCTTCTGACCCCCAATGCTGTCTACAGTATGTTTTAAAATCTGTAAGTTTAATTCCACCTCAGTATCCACCAGCCACTCCTCGGAAGGAAGGTTGGGCAATCCTACTTCCGTAGTGATACTGCCTCGGAAACCCAAGGAGGGGTCGCTATGAGTCGGGTCTGACTTGACAGCACATAACAACAACAACAACAACAACAACATTCCTCCTACAAATGTTTGAGAAGGTGTCAAGAGAGATAAAAAATGTTTTCTGTGTGTGGGATGGTGTCATTAGATAGCAACATTACTTACTTCATGATATTTCCTTCACATATGCAAGTGAATAAAGATGGAATTCACTTGAGAATTCTGCAATGGTATAAATTTCCAAAAAAAAAAAAAAAAGGAATTTGAAATGATAATGGCAAATGTTATGCTATCAAAAAAAAGATTTGTTGCTTATTTAGAGGAGAAAGTGTTTTCATTCAATCGAAATTACTTTGTTCAAATATTAATGTAATATTAAAATAGCAACACCATGGTAATTATGCTGAAAATGTACAGAACTACACTGATATACATGCTTGCCAGGTGACTGTGCCGATAAGAGCACATAGTGTTCAACTCTGACATTTTGGAGAGTAACTTTCAAATGGTGTATGAGGCATGGCTTATTTTTAGATTACTGTGTGATACAGAAGGAGGGGCGAAAAT
>NW_006940938.1:0-1309 GCF_000298275.1 Orycteropus afer afer | reverse complement strand
CATTGTAAATTTTGGTCAATGACATGAGACAAAGTATATGTGAACTGCTGTATGAAAAGTGAATTTACTCTGTAAATCTTCTCCCAAATCCTAATAAAAAAGAAAAATTTACTTGTGTTTTATTGACTATGCAAAAGCCTTTGACTGTGTGGATCATAAATTATGGATAATATTGAGAAGAATGGGAATTCCAGAACACTTAATTATACTCATGAGGATTTGGACATAGACCAGGAGGGTGTTGTTAGAATAGAACAAGGGGATACTGCATGGATTAAAATCAGGAAGGGAGTGTGTCGGGGTTGTGTCTTTCACCATACTTATTCAGTCTGTATGCTGAACAAATAATCCAAGAAGCTAGACTATTTGAAGAAGAATGTGGCATCATCAGGATTGGAGGAAAACTCATTAATAACCTGCAATATGCAGATAACGCTTTGCTTGCTGAAAGTGAGGATGACTTGAAGCACTTAGTGGTGAAGATTAAAGACTACCATCTGCAGTATGAATTACGCCACAACTGGACCTATAAGCATCATCAAGATAAATAGAGAAAAGATCGAGATTATCAAAGATTTCGTATTACTTGCTTCCACAGTCAACACCAATGGAAGCAGCAGTCAAGACATTAGACGACATATTGCACTAGGCAAATCTGCTGCAAAAGACTTGCTTAAAGTGCTGAAGAGCAAAGTTATCCCTTTGAAGACTAAGGTGCAGCAGGACCGGAGAGCGGGAGAAAGGGGATAAAAGCCCAGATCCTGGACAGAGGAGCAGTCAGCCCCAGGGACAACTCAGGAACACACAGAACAGCAGGGCAGAAGAGCAGGAGAAAGGGGATTAAAATCCAGGAAGCCAGACAGAAGAACAGTCAGCCACAGGGAGCGAGGTGGGGGTAATACGAGAGGTCTCCAACAGCAGGACAAACTTCTCTGTCAGTTTGTCCTACTGTGGTAACATACAGACATGAGTTTTGAGGCTGAGCCTCTGGTTTTTAAAACCCAGAGAGATGCACCTGGTACACAGGTAACAACCCAGCTTATAGACTGAAACAGACTAGGAAGAAGGAAGAGGCCATCCACTTCTGAAAGAATTGGCCTGGGAAAACCTTATGAATAGCAAAGAAACACTGTTCTGTACATTACTGCGCACCTTTAGGAATAGTCCGCTTAGGCTAAAAGGCTCTCAAAATAGGACTGGGAAAGAGCTGCAACATCTGAGTAAACCCAGACTTACTCATATGGAAAAGAGAAGGCTTTCGAGACCTTCATTTGCTGATGTGGCACCACTCAAATTGAAGAGAAACAGC
>NW_006940937.1:0-1252 GCF_000298275.1 Orycteropus afer afer | reverse complement strand
TTGATCCTTTAATCATTATATAATGTCCTTCCTTGTCTCGTATGGTGGTTTTTGTCTTAAAGTCAACTTGATCAGAAATTAATATTGCCATTCCTGCTTTCTTACAGCTACCATTTGCTTGATATAGCTTTTTCTGATCCTTGATTTTTAGTCTATTTTTGTCTTTGTCTCTAAGGTGTGTCTCTTGTATGCAGTGTATTGATGGGTTTTGTTTTCTTATCCAATCTGCAACTCTCTGTCTCTTGAGTGGTGCATTTAATCCATTAATATTCAGTGTAATTATTGACAAGTTTGATTTGGTTGCTGTCATTTTATTATGTGTTTTTCCATGGTGACCATAGTTTCTTTGTTCCATATTATTTTCTGTGCTGAGCTCATTATGTTTATGAATCGTGTTATCATTTCTTTTGTTACTGTTGTTTTAGTATTTGCTGAGTATTTGTGCTTTTCCTTTTTTTTTTAATTATGATGTTAAGGTTTATCATTTTTCCTTGAGGTTACCCTGTGATTTATAATTTTCTCCCCATGATTAGAACAGTATATTCTATCTTGCAACTCTCTTAACTTCCTCACCATTTAGAAGTTCTGTAATCACACAGTATTTTTTCCCTGTTTTTGGTTTATAGTTGTCCTCACTTGCCAATTGATGTCTCTGGTTCCCTGTTTGCAATATTGTAAGCTTATTTTACTTTGGATATGTCCATAGCTGTGGTTTCTGGATTATGTCATCTTGTGAATTAATGGTTGGTTGTTATTTGCTATTTTTGGTTCTCTGTACAAAGGACCCCGTTTAGTATCTCTTGTAAGGTTGGTCTGGTTTTAACAGATACCCTTAGTTTCTGCTTATCTGGAAATCTAACTTCAACATCATATTGAGGGACAATTTTGCTGGGTATATAATTCTTCGTTGAAAATTTTATTCTTTCAAGGTTTTATATATACCATCCCTTCTTAGTTGCATAGTTTCTGCTATGAAATCAGAGCTTATTCTTACTGGTTGAACTTTGTAAGTAATTTTTTGTTTTTGTGTTCTGCTTTCAGGATTCTTTCTTTGTCTTTGGTTTTGATGAGTTTGATGATGCTATATCTTGGTGATTTTCTTTTGGGGACAATTCTGTTTGGGGTTCATTGGACTTCTTGAATGGATATAGTTTCATCTTTCATCATATCAGGGAAGTCCTCCTTCAACAAATCTTGGAAAATTTTCTCAGTGGTTTTATTTTTCTCTTCCTGTTCTGGAATTCCAATGACA
>NW_006940936.1:0-1354 GCF_000298275.1 Orycteropus afer afer | reverse complement strand
TTTCATTTATTTTGTCATTTTGTTCTTGTATTTTCTTCCAAAATTCTTGTAAGGTTTTTTCTGTGTTTTCTTTGGTCTGTCTCTCAATCCTTTGAAGATATCTAAATATAATTCTTTTGAATTCCTTATCAGAGAGTTCCAATGGTGCTTCTTCCTCAGGGATGTGTTCTGGGTCTGTATCCTTCTCCCTTGTTTCCACCACTTTATCCTGCTTCTTTGTGTAGACTGTGATGGTGTGTTGTCTCTGAGGCATTGTGGCGTTGTTGTATTTAGATCTCTGTTAACTATTTGTGAAGAGTAGCCAAGGGTGATTCAGGCTCTTGTTGGTGGTTTTTTATCATTGGCCTGTTGGTGGAGAAGGAAGTAGTGACTCTGGCTCAGTAAGTGAAGTTGCAGGAGGTGTGGGTGTAGTTGTGTCTTATGGGGACTGTTTTTGTCTCCCACTTAGTTAAATACAAATTACAATTAAATAACAATCAAAAAACCTTTCAGCCTTGCAGGTCCGGAGTGACCTTGGGGTTGCTGGAAATTAGCACGTGTTCTTACGCCCTAGAAATTGCGAGCACGGGAAAGCAGCATGTGTTCTTAAGCCCTAGGAATTGCTAGCACGCTGCCTCTTTAAATATCCAAAATAGTCCAGCTGCTTTTTAACCTTCAAAATGGTGGTGCCCTTTGGACTGGCAAAAGTCCACAGCTCAGCCCGCCTTTCTCTTCACCTTTTCCGTTTATTTCCCAGCCACCAGAACAGTCCTCTGTGCAGTCCCTGGCTAGCAAGGCTGATTTTTAGGTTAATTCTTAGGTCCTACCACCACTTGGGAATCTCCAAGCTGTTTGTGCTATCAGGATCACTCAGGATCGCTGCCTGATCGCAGCTCCCTATGTCTCCTTTTTTGGTATTTTCACGCAAATTCTTCTGCTAGTTGGGGTTTAGTCCACTTCTATATCCTGGCAACCAACAAAGAAAGTATCCCTCCACATGTAAACCTTTCCTTGATCCTCCACAACAGTGAACTAATACTATATTTTTCTTGCAGACACTACATTATTCTTTAGTGCTGCACAGCATTCCAGTATGTGTATGTACCATAGTTTGGTCATCCACTCTTCCGCTGATGGACACGTAGGTTATTTCCATCTTTTTGCTATTGTAAATAGTGCTGCAATGAACATGAGTGTGCATATATCTGTTTCTGTTCTTGCTCTCATCTCTCTAGGATGTATACCTAGTAATGGGATTGCTGGGTCAAATGATATCTCCAATTCCAGCTTTCTAAGGAATTGCCATATTGCTTTCCACAGTGGTTGTATCACTTCATAGTCCCACCAGCAGTATATGAGAGTCCCAATCTCTCCA
>NW_006940935.1:0-1307 GCF_000298275.1 Orycteropus afer afer | reverse complement strand
CAAAACCAGGCCAGGAGCTGATTGTGGAACAGACCATCAACTGCTCATATGCAAGTTCAACTTGAAGTTGAAGACAATTAAAATAAGCCCAAGAGAGCCAAAATATGATCTTGAATATATCCCTCCTGAATTTAGAGATCATCTAAAGAATAGATTTGATGCATTGGAAAACAACATCTGAAAATCAGAAGAATCATGGGAGGATATCAAGAACTTTATCCATGAAGAAACCAAGAGATCGCTAAAAAGATGAGAAAAGAAGACCGAAATAGATTACAGAGGAGACTCTGAAACTTGCCCTTGAGTTGAGAGAAGCTAAAGCCAATGGAAGAAATGACAAGATAAAGGAGCTGAACAGAAGATTTCAAAGAGCAGCTCGAGTAGACAAAACCAATTAATATAATGAAATGTGCAAAGACCTGGAGTTTGAAAACCAAAAGGGAAGAATACGCTCAGCATTTCTCAAGCTGAAAGAATTGAAGAAAAAATTTAGACCTCGAGTTGCAATATTGAGAGATTCTATGGGCAAAATATTGAATGACGCAGGAAACATCAAGAGAAGATGGTAGGAATACACTGAATCACTGAACCAAAAGGAACTGGTTGATATTCATCCATTTCAGGAAGTGGCATATGATCTAGAACCAATGGTACTGAAGGAGGAAGTCAAAGCTGCAATGAAAGAATTGGCAAAGAACAAGGCTCGGGGAATTGATGGAATACCCGTTGAGATATTGCAACAAATGGATGCCCCCATTGGAGGCACTCATTCGGTTATGCCAAGAGATTTGGAAGACAGCTACCTGGCCAACTGACTGGAAAAGATCCATATTTGTACCCATTCAAAAGGAAGGTGATCCCACAGATTGTGAAAATTATAAAACAATATCATTAATATCATATGCAAGTAAGGTCTTACTGAAGATAGTTCAAAAACGTTTGCAGCAGTATATTGACAGAGAACTTCCAGAGGTGCAAGCTGGATTCAGAAGAGGACACGGAACAAGGGATATCACAGCTGTTGTCTGATGGATCTTGTCTCAAGGCAAGGAATACCAGAAAGATGTTTACTTGTGCTTTATTTACTATGGAAATGCATTTGATTGTGTGGATCATGTCAAATTATGGATAACATTGAGAAGAATGGGAATTCCCGAACACTTGATTGTACTCATGAGGAACCTGTACCTTGACCAGGAGGCTGTCGTTCGAACGGAACAAGGGTACACTGCATGGTTTAAAATCAGGAAGAGAATGTGTCAGGGTTGTATTCTTTCTCCACACTTATTCAATCTATATGCTGAGCA
>NW_006940934.1:0-1296 GCF_000298275.1 Orycteropus afer afer | reverse complement strand
AACAGATTGAGAGACAGATCAAGGAAGACACTGACAAAATTGAGGAAAACTCAGAGAAAACCCTAGAACAATTTCAAAACACAACACAAGAAAAAAAATGATAAAATAAATGAAAAATTCAAAATGGTACAAAATCTACAGATAGAAATCCAGAAGATTAATACTAATTTTTCAGAAATAGATAACACATTGAATGGGCAAAGGAGTAGAATTGAATCAATGGGAGACAGAATTAGTGAGATTGAAGACAAATACCTGAATACTTCTTTGGAAAGGGATCAACCAGAAAAAAATAAAAAAAAATGAAGAAAGCCTAAGTTTCATGTGGGATACCATCAAAAGGAATAACCCGCATATAATCTGAATTCCAGAACATAAAGAGACAAATAAAACCACAGAGAAAATTGTCGAAGATTTGTTGGAAGAGAATTTCCCTGGTGTGATGAAAGATGAGAATATATCCATTCAAGAAGTCCAACACACCCCAAGCAGGATGGACCCCAGAAGAAAATGACCAAGACATATCATCATCAAACTCACCAAAACCAATGGCAAAGAAAAGAATCCTGAAAGCAGCATGGAAAATGCAAAGTTACCCAAAAGGGCAATCCATAAGACAGCTCAGATTTCTTGGCAGAACCCATGCAGGTGAGAAGACAATAGGATTGTATACATAAAACCCTGAAAGAGAAAAATTTCCGCCAAGAATTATATACCCAGCAAAATTTTGCCTCAAATATGATGCTGAAATTAGGACATTTCCAGATAAACAGAAATTAAAGGAATTTTTTTTTTTTTATTGTGATTTGGGTGAAAATTTACAGAGTAAATTCACTTTCCATACAGCAGTTCACATACCCTTTGTCTCATGACATTGATCACAGTTTACTACACTGCAGCAGCTCCCCTCTCACTTCCTCCCAGTAGTTACCTCTTCCCTGTGTCCACCCTCCATGCACTCTTGCCCCCTGAGCTATCTCCCTGTGCATAAGCAGCCCTTCTTTCTCCCATGATTGTTCTCTTCAAGGAGTGTATCTACCTCAGGTAAATGTTTGACTCATACGCCTGTCTTTTGTTTGGCTGGAAGCCACAAATGTGGGTTCAATTCCAGACCTGAAGGGCACCTAGGGGCCATAGTCTCAGTGGTTCCACCAGGCTCTGTCAGACCAGCAAACCTGGTCCCCCCCCCTTTTCTTTCTTTCTCCAAATGATTTTGAGTTTTGTTCCACATTGTTCTCCCTCTCTACTAAGGATCTCCTATATAGATCCCCTTCCAAGGGGACGACAGTGGTAGCC
>NW_006940933.1:0-1308 GCF_000298275.1 Orycteropus afer afer | reverse complement strand
TTTAATTAATTTTTTTCTATTTATCCCCTTTTTTCTCATGGTTAACCCCATTCCTTGTTTTTCTTTTTGCATTTTTCCCATTTTTTTCTTCATTATCTTCCTTCTCTACCTTTTTTCTCTTAGTGCCCTATCCCCAGATATTGCAGGTTTTCTTGTTTTTTCTTCTTCTTTTTCCCTTTTTTCTTTTTTTGTTTACTGTTCCTGTGTGATTACATGGTATATTTTTTGTCCAGGTGCTTTTAGTTTTTTGATCATTATTCAATTGTAATTTTTGTCTAACTGAGCAGGAGACAGCAACAGTCCCCATAAGACCCAATACACCCACACTTCCTGCAACTTCACTTACTGAGTGAGAGCCACTACTTCCTTCTCCACCAACAGGCCAATGATAAAAAAACCACCAAGAAGAGCCTGAATCACCCTTGGCTGCTCTTTGCAGTTAACAGAGATTTAATGCAACAATGTCACGATGCCTCGGAGACAACAGACCATCACAGTCCACACAAAGAAGCAGGATAAAGTGGTAGAAACAAGGGAGCAGGATACAGACAGAGGACATATCCCTGAGGAAGAAGCAGCATTGGAACTCTCTGATAAGGAATTCAAAAGAATTGTATTTAGGTGTCTTCAAAGGATTGAGGGACAGACCAAAGAATACACAGAAAAAACTCTGGAGGAAATTTGGAAGAAAATACAAGAATAAAATGACAAAATAAATGAAAAACTAGAAATGATTCTAAATCTACAGACAGAAATCCAGAAGATTAGTACTAAATTGTCAGAAATAGATAACGCATTGGAAGGGCAAAGGAGTAGAAGTGACGCAATGGAAGACAGAATTAATAAGATTGAAGACAAATACCAGAATACTTCTTTAGAGAGGGATCAATCAGAAAAAAAAAAAAAAAAAACGAAGAAAGCCTAAGGTTCATGTGGGATACCATCAAAAGGAATAACTTACATGTCACTGGAATTCCAGAACAGGAAGAGAAAGATAAAAACTACTGAGAAAATTGTCCAAGATTTGCTGGAGGAGAACTTCCTGATATGATGAAAGAGGGGAATATATCCATTCAGGAAGTCCAACGAACCCCAAATAAGACAGACCCCAAAAGAAAATCACCAAGACACATCATTATCAAACTCATCAAAACCAAAGACAAAGACAGAATCCTTAAAGCTGCATGGGAAAAACAAAAAGTTACGTACAAAGGACAGCCAGTAAGAGTAAACTGATTTCTCAGCAGAAACCATGCAAGTGAGAAGGCAATGTGATGGTATATATAAAACCCTGAAAGAGAAAAATTT
>NW_006940932.1:0-1355 GCF_000298275.1 Orycteropus afer afer | reverse complement strand
GTTGCATTTCAATTGCCAGTGATAATCAACACATCTTGATTGCACATTCGATCATTTTCAGACTTCACAAGTTGATAAAAATCTTCATTTTCCTCACCTTTGGCTTTGGTGGTTGATGAGTAAATTTGAGTAATAGTAGTATTAATGGGTCTTCCTTGTAGGAGTATAGATATTATCCTATCACTGACAGCATTGTACTTCAGGACAGATCTTGAAACATCCTTTGTAATTATGAATGACATGCCATTCCTTTTCAAATTTTCATCCCTGGCATAGTGGATCAACTGGTTGTCTGATTCAAAATGGCCATAACCAGTCCAATTCAGCTCACTAATGCCTATATGATATCAATCTTTATATATTCCATTTCTTTTTTGACAACTTCCAATTTTCCTAGATTCATACTTCATACATTCCATGTTCTGATTATTCATGGGTATTTGCAGCTGTTTCTTCTCAATTTGAGTCGTGCCATGTCAGCACATGGAGGTCCTGAAAGATTTTATCCATATCATTAAGGTTGGTTCTACTCTGAGGAGGCAGCTCTTTCCCAGTCCTATTTTGAGTGCCTTCCAACCCAAGAGGCCTGTCTTCCTGCACTGTGTCATTCAATGTTTCCAAGCTATTCATAAACTGCCTAGTAATGTATCAGATAGTGTTTCTCTGCTATTCATAAGGTTTTCTTTGGCCTATTTTTCGAGAAGTGGATGGTTTCTTCCTAGTCTGTCTCAGTCTGTAAACTGCATTGAAACCTGTGCACCAGGTGCAACTCTGCTGGCATTTGAAACACTGGTGGCACAGCCTCAGGCCTCACAGCAATGTGCAAGCCCCAGAGGATGACAAACTGACAGACAAGTTTGTCTCCCTTAGCTGTTGGAAACCTCTCCACCCTCCCCTTACCTAATTACTACCTGAATTCTGCTGCCTTGTGGTCCCTGGCTGCTTTCTCCCTTTCCTGGCTCTGAGGGCTGGGGCCTGCCTGCCTTCTGCCCCTTACTTGGATCCTACAGCTCTTGTGGTCCCTGGCCACTCCCTCCCTTTCCTGAGAGGAACATGAGTCATACAATATTTGTCCATGTCTGACTTTATTTCCCTAATGTTTTCAAAGTTTATCCATCTTGTAACATGTATAAGAACTTCATTTCTATGTTGTTTTTGTTATTATGTGCCATTGAGTCAGCCCTGACTCAGCAACTCCTCCTTGGGTTTCCAAGGCGGTATCACTATGGAAGTAGATTGCCCCACCTTCCCTCTGAGGAGTGGCTGGTGGGTTTGAACTGCTAGCCTTCTGGTTAGCAGTCAAGTGCCTTAGGCACTATGCTACCAGAGCTCCTTATTTCTTTTTATGGCTAAAT
>NW_006940931.1:0-1297 GCF_000298275.1 Orycteropus afer afer | reverse complement strand
GTAATAGGGCGAGGGACGCCAAGGAGTGGGTAATGAGACTTCCCAACAACAATAACAACAACAACCTTTTATATACCTAATCCCTGTGGAAACCTATGTCTCAGAGGCTATGCTGCTCCACCAGGTTGCAGTTGAGTGGCCGAGGGACACTCGTTGACTTGTCCAGGGTGATAAAATGCTGAAGACGGAGGATCCATGTGTGAAGCCATCTCAGTGTCCTGAAAATTGTGGACTTGGCTGAACATAGGCCTTCGCCGCCTCCTGTGGACTGGGGTGGATTGCTGTCACTGTGTCTGGGTATGCATGGGATACTGGGAGAGCTGTGAATTTGGCACCGCAATGGGATTTTTAGGGTTGATTTCCATCAGGGGAGGGCACAAGTTAGGTATGCAGAGTTTGACATCCCTTCCTTCACAATGGAGGCCAATAGAACTTGGGACAAGGGTCATTGGGCAAGCAGGTGCTGGCAGCTCATGGCCTGGCTCATTTCACTGAAGGCATTTGGTGAACCACCATTTATCCCTGTTTTCTCTGGAATTCATGAGTTGGACCCTTTCAAGTTGGTGCAGAGAGCCTCTGCCCTCACCCCGAAGGCTCTGGCCACAATCCGCCAAAAGGAAGTTGAAACAAACACGAGGTGCCCTGAGTTAGTGTAAGCCAGGCCAGCCCACCACTCTGATCCCTCCTAGGCAGCCCCAAACCACTCCTCATGCGTACACCAGACCTTGTCCTTGTGGGACACCAGATGACGGGCCGGGAGGAAGGCAGGATAGAAGTGACGAGACCAAATGTTCCACTGATGAGGCAGGGTCACCTTGGGACTAACAGAGGGGATCGGGA
Organism: Orycteropus afer afer; assembly: GCF_000298275.1. Taxonomy (NCBI): domain Eukaryota; kingdom Metazoa; phylum Chordata; class Mammalia; order Tubulidentata; family Orycteropodidae; genus Orycteropus; species Orycteropus afer. Next base: position 457 of record NW_006940931.1, on the reverse strand, counting down.
AGGAGGGTGTCATGTGATCGATAAATACTCAGTAGGGGTAGGTGCCGATGAAGTTGATGGCAGTGGTGCTGCCTGCTAGCTAGTAGTTGTTGAGGGCATTCTGTGGCTTCATCCTCATAATGTCTTCCCATCCTACGTTCATTCTGCTGGTCATGACCAGGACTTTGCAACTAACTGGGAGTAGTTGATCCAGTTGGGTGTATTGTGGGCTGAGCATCAGGGTGTGGACCAAGTAAGGATCTGGTTCATATCTCCATTTCCGCTGACTGTGTCACCTAGGATGCTGGGTCCTAAGTTTTTACCAGAAGTTCCAATTGACTCCCACACTTCAGGGTAGGGACTCCCTCTCACTGAGCTGGCACCTTCACTGGGAATTTGTTTGCCTCCATGACCAGCTTCTGCGGTGCAGGCCTCTGTCTGTGACTGGCCATGATGACCTGGATTTGTCAGGTGTCAG
>NW_006940930.1:0-1309 GCF_000298275.1 Orycteropus afer afer | reverse complement strand
TCTCAATATAAAGAAAACAAAAATCCTCACAACTGGACCAATTAGCAGCATCACAATAAATGGAGAGAAGACTGAGGTCGTCAAAGAATTCATGTTGCTTGGTTCTACAATCGATGCCAATGGGAGCAACAGTGAGGACATTACACAATATGTAAAACTGGGGAGGTCAACCATGAAGGAACTGTTTCAAGTGCTGAGAAGCAAGGATGTCTCCTTGAGGAACAAGGTGCGCCTGACACAAGCCATGATATTTCCAATCACCTCGTATGCATGTGAGAGCTGGATAATGAATATGGAAGACCGAAGAAGAGTTGAGGCTTTTGAGTTGTGGTGCTGGCAAAGAATGCTGAAAGTACCAAGGACTGCTAAAAGAGTTAACAGATCTGTGCTGGAGGAAGTGTAGCCAAAATGCTCCTTGGAAGCAAGAATGGCCGTACTTCGTCCCACCTACTTTGGTCATGTCAGAAGGGACCACCCCTGCAGAAGGATGTCATGCTTGGTAGGGTGGCAGGTCTAAGAAAGAGGGGAAGGCCTTCAATGAGATGGATTGACATGGTGGCTGCGATGATGGGCTCAAGTATATCAGGGATCACGAAGTGGGCACCGGATCAAGCAGTGTTTCGTTCTGCTATGCATGGGGTCGCCATGAGTTGGAAATGACTCGATGACACCTAAAAACAACAACAGCTACCACTAAGTTTATTCCGACTCATAGTGGCACCTATTGGGTTTCCAAAGCAGTAAATATTTACAGATGTAGATTGCCCTCTTCCTTCTGCAGAATGGCTGGTGGATTTGAACTACCAACTTTCTGGTTACCAATCAAATGTCTTAGGCACTGTGGCACCACAGCTGTTTTCAGGGGATACTAGGAATATTCTATCAATGTAATTGGCAATGGGAGGGAGGTTTATGAGCTGAGTCATATGTCTCTCCCACCCTAGGAAAGAAGCAGGCAGAGAGGGAAGGAAAAGTCAAAGGAAGCAGTAAAGGAGCTTCATGGGGCACCCTTAGGGCAACTTAGATGTAGTTTGGTTGCAGCTGACATCTTTCAAATTGACTTACAGATAGAAAGGAATAGATCTCTCCCCTGCTATTAATGGGCCTGTGTGATCTTTATTTCTGAGGTGCTTAAAGGGGTTAGTAAGGAGCTCTGGTGGCGTAGTGAGTAAGGCATTTAGCAGCTAACCAGAATGTCAGTGGTTCAAACCCACCAATTGTCCCATGGGAAGAATATGGAGCAATCTACTTCTGTAAAGATTTACAACCGGAGGAGGCGGGGCAAGATGGCGGACTAGGCAGAAGGATT
>NW_006940929.1:0-1355 GCF_000298275.1 Orycteropus afer afer | reverse complement strand
ATAGCGACCCCTCCTTGGGTTTCCGAGGCAGTATCACTACGGAAGTAGGATTGCTCTACCTTCCTATATAGATATATATATATACACATATATATAAACAAACTATATATACAGATGAACACACACACAGACGTACATAAATGTTATTGTTGTTATGTGCCGTTGAGTCGGACCCAACTCGTAGGGACCCCTCGTTGGGTTTCTGAGGTGGTATCACTATGGAAGTAGATTGCCCAACTTTCCTTCTGAGGAGTGGCTGGTGGATTTGAACCACCAGCCTTCTGGATAGCAGTCAAGTGCCTTAGACACTACACTCCCATATATGTATATATGTATATATGCATATACTTCCATAGAGATACCACCTAGGAAACCCAAGGAAGGGTCACTATGAGTTGAAATCAACTCAACAGCAGTGAGATATATATATATATATTTATATATTTATTTATTTATTTATTTATTTATTTATTAAGAGACAGTGAATTTAGGATTATGTTGTTTCAAATTATATGGTGAAATTGATTATTTATTTTATTTGTGTCAAAAAAATGAATAGATTAAAAAACCCCTGAAATTTTGCTTTTTGCAGATATATGAATTATATATGCTATTATTGTTGTTGTTAGATGTTGTTTTGGTTACCTAGTGCCACTCTGACAAGAATATCCCACAAATGAGATGGCTTTAACAAGCAGGAGTTTATTCTCTTACAGTTTGGAGGCTTTACATCCAAGGTCTTAGTGCAAGGCTCTAGGAACTGGGTGAAAGCCTCTCAACCTTGGGCTTCAGCTCTGCCTTCTGCTCCTGGCCCACTGAAGCTGGAGGAGTTTCTTCAGTCAGATAGCCGCTGGCTGCTGAGGCTGACAAAACGAACTTTGACTAGTGACAAGGCACAGTCCCAATGTTACCAGACAACATGGCAAGCCATCGATTCAAGTCCATTGAAAGTCCCAAGATCAGTAGAGCATGGCAGGCTGCTGAACAACAACTTGACTACATGCAGGGTTCAGCATGCCAAAAGCTAGAGACCATTCCCAAAGCTGCTGCTTATATACAGGAAGCAGACCACATCCCTAAAGTAGCTACTCAGCGGCTTGTGGTAGATCCCACCATGGAGTTGATTGCCAGTCTCATCATGAAGAATAACTACCACCAGCTGCCCAGACACTCAACTGTTGTTGTTGTTATTGTTATGTGCCATCGAGTCGGCCCCCGACTCATAGCGACCCCTCCTTGGGTTTCCGAGGCAGTATCTCTACGGAAGTAGGATTGCCCAACCTTCCTTCCGAGGAGTGGCTGGTGGGTTTGAACCACCAGCCGTCTGGTTAGCAGGCAAGTGTCTTAGCCACTAT
>NW_006940928.1:0-1272 GCF_000298275.1 Orycteropus afer afer | reverse complement strand
TCTCCCACTCAGTGAGACACAAATTACAATTGAATAACCATCAACAAACTAAAAGCCCATGGATGAAAAACACCCCATGTAGTCACACAGGAACAGTAACCAAAAAAAGAGAAAAGAGAGAAAAAGAGGAAAAAACAAGCAAACCTGCAATATCTGGGGATAGAGCACTAAGAAGAAAAAAAAGGTAGGGAAGGAGAATAATAAATGAGGAAAAAAACAGGAAGAATGCAAAAAGAAAAACAAGGAATGGGGTTAGTCACGAGGAAAGAAAAGGGGGGAGAAAGGAAAAAAAAACTTAAATTGGAGGGGGCAGAATTTCAACCAGGCACAGGGAAAAGAAAAAAAATGCTGAAAACTAGGACCTGTTAGGGGAAGATTAAGAATAATAATAAAAAGAACAAAAGTATTGATAATATTAGTTGAAAATACCTTTTTTCAACAACACAAATGGTGGCTGTACATGTGGACTTCACCAGATGGAGTACACAGGAATCAGATTGACTATATCTGTGGCATGAGGCAATGGAAAAGCTCAATATCTTCAGCCAAAACAAGGCCAGGAGCCGATTGTGGAACACATCATCAATTGCTCATATGCAAGTTCAACTTGAAGTTGAAGACAATTAAAACAACTTCATGAGAGCCCAAATATGACCTGGAATATATCCCTTCTGAACTTAGAGACCATCTAAAGAATAGATTTGATGCATTGAACACCAGTGACCGAAAACCAGAAGAGTCATGGGATGACATCAAGAACACCATCCATGAAGCAAGCAAGAGGTCATTAAAAAGATGACAAAAGAAGAAAAGACCAAAATGGAAGCCAGAAGAGACTCTGAAACTTGCCCTTGAGCAGAGAATAGCTAAAGCAAATGGAAGAAATGACAAGATAAAAGAGCTGAACAGCAGATATCAAAGAACAGCTGGATCAGAGAAAGCCAATCAGTATAATGAAATTTGCAAAGACCTGGAGTTAGAAAACCTGTACATAGACCAGGAAGCTGTCATTCAAACAAAGCAAGGGGACACAGGATGGTTTAAAATCAAGAAAGGAGTGTGTCAGGGTTGTATCCTTTCAATCATACTTATTCAATTTATATGCTGAGCAGATAATCTTGGAAGCTGGACTATATGAAGAAGAATATGGCATCAGGATTGGAGAAAGAATCATTAAGAACCTGTGATACACTGATGACACAACTTTGCTTGCTGAAAGTGAGGATGACTTGAAGTACTTACTGATGAAGTTTGAAGACTACAGTCTGCAGT
>NW_006940927.1:0-1355 GCF_000298275.1 Orycteropus afer afer | reverse complement strand
TATGCAAGTTCAAGATGAAAATGAAGAAAATTAAAATAAGTCCATGAAAGCCAAAATAAAACCTTGAGTTTATCCCATATGAATTTAAAAACCATCTGAGTAATATATATGATGCACTGAGCATCAGTGACTGAAGACCAGGTGAGTTATGGGATGACATCAAGATCATCACACATGAAGAAAGCAAAAGGTCATTAAATAGACAGAAAAGAAGAAAAGACCAAATAGGATATCAGAAAAGACTCTGAAACTAGCTCTTTAATGGAGAGTAGCTAAAGAGAATGGAATAAATGATGAAATGAAAGAGCTAGACAGAAGATTTCAAAGGGCAACTCAAGAAGACAAAGTAAAATATTATAATGAAATATGCAAAGACTTGGAATTAGAAAACCAAAAGGGACACATTCAGGATTCCTCAAGCTGAATGAACCTAAGAAAAAATTCAAGCATCAACTTGCAATAGTAGAAGAGTCTACAGGCAAAATTTTGAATTATGCAGGAAGCATCAAGAGAAGATGGAAGGAATACACAGAGCCACACTATCAAAAAGAATTGGTTGATGTTCAACCACTTCAAGAGATAGAATATGATTAACAACCAATGCTATCTATGAAAGAAACCCAGGCTGCATTGGTGGAAAAAAGCCTCTGGGAATTGAAGGAATACCTATTGAGATATTTCAACACACAGGTGCTGCACAGGAGGTGGTCACTCCTTCATGCCAAGAAATTTGGCAGACAGCTACCTAGCCATGTGACAGGAAGATATTCATATTTGTTCTCATTCCCAAGAAAGGTGATCCAACAGAATGTGGAAATTGTCAAACAACATCATTAATATCACACACAAGTAAAATTTTTCTGAACATATTTAAAAATGGTTGTCGCACAATAACAATAGGAAAAAGGAGGACACAGAAATGTGCACAAAATATATAGGCAACAAAGACAATTACTATTGCATACATGATAGTGCATTACCAATAACAACAAACACTAGTCTATGGGTAAACGTATAGACAGATGAGATCAGGTGTGAGTAGGTGAACAGGAAAATACCCATGACCATAGATAGATTTGGCTGAAGATATTCTTACATGTGCATTTGTGCTACAAAAATATCCATATGTATTATAGGAGTAACAAGGGACAAAGTTGGAGTAGCTTCTCAGTGAAAACCAATCATGTTGAGTGAGTCATCAGGCCTTTGGGGTTGGGTTCATAGTCTTGTAGGACATCAAGCTCAATTATTACAACCAAAACCAAACCAAACCCACTGCCACTGAGTCAATTCCAACTCATAGAGACCCCTATTGGGTTTTCCAAGGCAGTAAATCTTTACAGAAGTAGACTGAT
>NW_006940926.1:0-1356 GCF_000298275.1 Orycteropus afer afer | reverse complement strand
TTGAAGGATGCAGGAGGCATGAAAAGACGATGGAAGGAATACGTAGAATCACTGTACCAAAAGAATTGCTTGGTGTTCGGCCATTTCAGGAGACAGCACGTGATCAAGAATTGATGGTACTGAAGGATGTCCAAGCTGCACTGAAGGCATTGGCCAAAAAAAAAAAAAAAACTCCAGAAATTGACAGAACACTAATTGAGATGTTTCTACAAATGGATGTGACCCTGGAAGTTCCATGTATCTATGTTAAGAAATTTGGAAGACAAAAAAAAAAAAACTCCAGAAATTGATAGAACACTAATTGAGATGTTTCTACAAATGGATGTGACCCTGGAAGTTCCATGTATCTATGTTAAGAAATTTGGAAGACAGTTATCTAGCCCACTAACTAGAAGAAATTCATATTTGTGTCCATTGCAAAGGAAGATGATCCAACAGAACACAAAAATTATCGAACAATATCATTAATATCACACACAAGTTAAATTTTGCTACAGATAATTCAAAACCTTTTGCGGCAGTACATCAACAGGGAACTGCTAGGAATTCAAGCCAGATTCAAAAGAGGGTATGGAAAAAGGGATATCATTACTGATGTCACATGGGTCTTAGCTGAAAGCAGGAAACATCAGAAAGATTATGTGTGTTTTGTTGGCTATACAATGGCACTCAACTGTGTAGATCATAACAAATTATGTATAATATTGTGAAAAATGGGAATTCCTCAGCAATTAATTGTATTCATGCAAAACCTGTGTATAGACCAAAAGGCAGTCAGTTGAATAGAACAAGGGCATACAACATGGTTTAAAGTCAAGACAGCTGTAGGGTTGTATCCTTTCACCATACTTATTCAATCTGTATGCTGAGCAAATAATCTGAGAAACTGGAATATATGAATATGAATGCTGCCTCAGGATTGGAGGATGACTCATTAACAACCCATGATATGCAGAAGATACAACTTTGCTTGCTGAAAGTGAGGAAGACTTGAAACACATACTGATGAAGATCAAGGACTACAGCCTTCAGTATGGATAACACTTCAACATAAAGAACACAAACATCTTTGCAAATGGGCCAATAAGCAGTATCATGATAAATGGAGAAAATGTTGAAGTTGTCCAGGATTTTATTTTACTAGAATTCAAAATCAACCATCATGGAAACAGCAGTCAAGAAATCAAATGAAGTATTGCATTGGGCTAAATGGAGAGAAGATTGAGGTTGTCAAGGAATTCACGTTGCTTGGTTCTACAATTGATGCCAGTGGAAGCAGCAGTCAGGACATTAGACGACGTGTAGCATTGGGAAAGTCAACTGTGAAGGAACTGTTTCGAGTGCTGAGGAGCAAGG
>NW_006940925.1:0-1353 GCF_000298275.1 Orycteropus afer afer | reverse complement strand
TGTTGTTAGGTTCTGGTGAGTCAGCTCCGACTCATAGCGACCCTATGTACAACGGAGTGAAACACAGCACAGTCCTGTGAGATCCTCATGATATTTGCTCTGCTTAAGTCCATTGTCCCAGTCACTTGTCAATGCATCGTGTTGAGGGTCTTCCCCTTTTTCACTGACCAGTCCTTTCTGACAACTTAACCAAGTTCATGAGATGAAGTCTGGCCATCCTTCCTTCTAAGGAGCATTCTGGCTGTACTTCTGGCAGTCCATAGTATTTTCAGTATTCTTTGCCAACACCACAATTCAAATGCATCAGTTCTACTTTGGTCTTCCTTATTCATTATCCAGCTTTCAAATGCATATGAGGCTATTAAAAAGATCCTGGCTTGGGTCAGACACATCTCAGTCTTCAAAGTGACAATTTTGCTCCTTAACACCTTGCAGAGATCTTTTGCAGCAGATCTGCCCAGTGCAATACATCTGATTTCTTCACTGTTGATTCCATGGTTGTTGATTGTGGATTCAAATAAAATGAAATCCCTGACAACTTCAATCTTTTCTCCATTTGTCATGATGTTGCTTATTGGTCCAGTTGTTAGGAGTTTTGTTTTCTTTATGTTGAGGTGTAATCCACATTGAAGATTGTAGTCACTGACCTTCATCAGTAACTGCTTCAAGTCATCTTCACTGTCAGCAAGCAAGGTTGTGTCCTCTTCATATTGCAAGTTGTCAATGAGTCCTCCTCCAATTGTGATGCAACATTCTTCTTCATATAGTCCAGTTTCTCAGATTATTTGCTCAACATACAGATTGAATAAGAACACAAATCTGACACACACATTTCCTGATTCTAAATCGTGCAGTATCCCCTCATTCTGTTTGACTGACTACCTCTTGGTCTATGTACAGGTTCCTCATGAGCACAAGCCAGTGTTTTGGAATTCCCATTCTTGGCAATGTTGTCCATAATTTGTTATGATCCACACAATTGAATACCTTTGCATAGTCAATAAAATATAGGTAAATACCTTTCTTATATTCTTTGCTTTCAGCCAAGATCCATCTGACATCAGCAATGATATCCCTCATTTCATGTCTTCTTCTGGATCCAGCTTTTGGTAGTTATCTGTCAATATATTGCTGCACATGTTTTTGCATTATCTTCTGCAAGATTTTACTTATGTGTAATATTAATGGTATTGTTTGATAATTTCCACATTCTGTTAGATCGTCTTTCTTTGGAATGGGCATAAATATGGATCTCTTCTAGTTGCTTGACCAGGTACCTGGCCAAATATCGTGGTATAAATGAGTGAGTGCTTTCAGCACTGCAACTCTCTTTTGAAATATCTCAGTGGGTAT
>NW_006940924.1:0-1356 GCF_000298275.1 Orycteropus afer afer | reverse complement strand
TTTATTATTATGTTGCTTATGAGTCCAGTTGTGAGGATTTTTCTTCTTTTATGTTGAGGTGTAACCCATGCTGAAGATTCCTTGAGGCTTGTTTTTGACAATGCTTCAGTACAGCTTGGACTTCTTCCTTCAACACCATCAGTTCTTGATTATATGCTACCTCATTACCTTGTTATACCTGAGCCCATTGTTGCAGCCACTGTATCATTCCATAAGGTTGAGGGCCTTCCCCTATTTTGCAGACCCTCTGCTTTACCAAGCATCATATCCTTCTTTAGGGAATGGTCCATCTAACATCATGATCAGGGAACTCTGGTAGTATAGTGCCTAAGGCATTTGACTGCTAACCAGAAGGTTGGTGGTTCAAACCCACCAGCCACTCCTTGGAAGGAAGGTTGGGCATTATATTTCCATAGTGATATTCCCTCGGAAACCCAAGGAGGGGTCGCTATGAGTTGGGTCCAACTCGATAGCACATAACAACAACAATAACATGATCAAAGTAGGTGAGATGAAGTGTGGCTATTCTCACATCTAACAAGCATTCCAGCTGCACTTCTTCCAGTACAGATTTGTTAGTTCTTCTGGAAGTCTGTAGTATTTTCAGTATTCTTTGACAACACCACAACTCAAAGGTATCAACTCTTCTTTGGTCTTCCTTATTCATCGTCCAGCTTTTACATGCATATGAGGCAATTGAAAATACCATGACTTGGGTTAGGCATGCCTTAATCTTCAAAGAGACATCTTTGCTCTTCAGCACTTTAAGGGGGTGTTTGCAGCAGATTTTCCCAGTGCACTATGATATCTGAATTCTTAACTGACACTTCCATTCCACAGTGCAGACTGCAGTCTTTAATATTCATCAATAAGTGCTTCAAGTCATCTTCACTTTCAGCAAGGAAAGTTGTGTCATCTGAATATCCCAAGTTTTTAATGAGTCTTCCTCTGATTCTGACGTTGCATTCTTCTTCATATAGCCCAGCTTCTTGGATTCTTCTTGGTATTCTTCTAGTTAGTGCTAATCCGTTCAACCCTTTTCATATGACATAGTTTCACTATTACCATTCTCTTATGAGCTAACTCCTACAGGGTTAGTATAACATTAAAATAAAGCACATAGTAAGAAGAATAGTTGGATTAATAGAAAATTAATGGATTGAAATTAGCATTAAAAACTCCAGAATGCATATTAAAAATTATTAGTAAAGTAGGTTATGAGTTTGTTTCTCCAATGGTCTTAAACTGTCATCCTCTTTGAATAGTTCACATAAAATGAGAAAAGAATGGGAATAGTTATTTTAAAATTCATTCAAGCCTCACATTATGATTGTGTGAATCTTCCATGTAGAGATC
>NW_006940923.1:0-1356 GCF_000298275.1 Orycteropus afer afer | reverse complement strand
TATGCTACCAGAGCTCCTAGCACTTAGCATAGTTCTAGGTAAAAGACCAGGAGCTCTGGTAGTGTAGTGCCTAAGGTACTTGACTGCTAACCAAAAGGCTGGCGGTTCAAACCCACCAGCCACTACTCAGAAGGAAGGTTGGGCAATCTACTTACGTAGTGATACTGCCTCGGAAACCCAAGGAGGGGTCGCTAAGAGTCGGGTCCGATTTGAGGGCACATAACAACAACAACAACAACAGGTAAAAGACAGACTAATGTTGTTTCATATACTCATGCCATTGGCCAGACTGAGCTCCACAACAGCATGGATTGTCTATGTTTCATTGACCACTCGTCTCTCACTTTGTCATACTTCAGTGGTTTGCATGTTGCTGTGAAGCTAGAGACTATGCCACTGGTATTTCAAATACCAGCAGGGTCACCCATTAGACAGGTTTCAGCAGAGCTTCTGGACTAAGACAGACTTGGAAGGAGGAAGGGGCCATCCACTTCTCAAAGAATTGACCAGTGAAAACCTTATGAATAGCAGTGAAATGCTGTCTGATATATTACTGGAAAGCTTTATGTATAGCCTTGTAACATTGTCCAATATAGTGCCAGAAGATGAGCCCCTCAGGTCAGAAGGCACTCAAAATACAACTGGGTAAGAGCTGCCTCCTCAGAGTAGAGTTGGCCTGAACTACGTGGATGGACTAAAGTTTTGGGGACCTCCATTTATTGATGTGACACAACTCAAAATGGAAGAAACAGCTGCAAATACCCATTAATGATCCCAGGGACCTAAGAATAGGCTCTATTTGCCAAAGTCAGCAGGGACATACCAGAGGCTGGCAATAGGAAAGGAGACAGGTAGTGAGTGTATAAGTACTGTCAACTAGCAAATAGAGGAGCACAGTACCCTGCTTGTATAGATAACATGCAAATAAAACAAAGAAAATGAAAATTGTGGGCAAGTCACTCCAACATACAACCACCAATTAAATATAAACACAAAAATGTCACAATGTCTCGGAGACAACAGAGCATCACAGTCCCCACAAAGAAGCAAGATAAAGCAGAAGAAACAAGGGACCAGGATACAGACCCAAAACACATCCCTGAAGAAGATGCAGCACTGGAACTCCCTGATAAGGAAATCAGAAGAATTATATTTAGGTATCTTCAAAGGATTGAGAGGCAAATCAGAGGAAACCCTATAAAAATTTCGGAAGAAAATACAAGAACAAAATGACAAAATAAATGAAAAATTAGAAGTGATACAAAATCTACACATAGAAATCCAGAAGATTAATACTAAATTTTCAGAAATAGGTAAGACATTGAATGGGGAAAGGAGCAGAATTGAATCAATAGA
>NW_006940922.1:0-1309 GCF_000298275.1 Orycteropus afer afer | reverse complement strand
GTCAGCTGCAGGGATCCAGGGGAGGAGAGGAACTCAGCCACGCCCAAAGCAGCAGGGCGGGAGAACAGGAAAAAGGGGATTAAAAGCCTGGAACTCAGACAGAGGAGCAGTCAGCCTCAGGGATCCAGGTGAGGAGAGGGAACTCAGGCATGCCCAAAGCAGCAGGGCAGAAGAGTGGGAGAAAGGGGATTAAAAAAAAAACAGGAACTCAGAGAGAGGAGCAGTCAGCCTTAGGGATCCAGATGAGGAGAGGAACTCAGGCATGCCCAAAGCAGCAGGGTGGGAGAGTGGGGGAAGGGGATAAAAAAGCCAGGAACCCGGACAGAGGAGCAGTCAGCCACAGAGATCCAGATAAGGAGAGGAACTCAGGTACATCTAAAGCAGCAGGGTGGGAGAGCAGGAGAAAGGGCATATAAAAGCCAGGAACCCTGACAGAGAAGTAGTCAGCCGCAGGGATCCAGGTGAGGAGAGGAACTCAGACATGCCCAGAGCAGCAGGGTCGGAGAGTGGGAGAAAGGGAATAAAAAAGCCAGGAACTTGGAAAGAGGAGCAGTCAGCCTCAGGGATCCAAGGGGGAGAGGAACTCAGGCAAGCCCAAAGCAGCAATGTGAGAGAGCAGGAAAAAGGGAATTAAAAGCCAGGAACTCAGACAGAGGAGCAGTCAGTTGCAGGGATCCAGGTGAGGAGAGGAACTCAGGCACACCCAAAGCACCAGGGCGGGAGAGCGGAGAAAGGGGATTAAAAGGCCTAGGAAACTGGACAGAGGAGTCAGCCGCAGGGACCCATGTAAGGGTGGTATGAGAGGTTTCCAACAGGGAAGCAAACTTGTCTGTCGGTTTTGTCCTACCATGGTGATGTGTTGATGTGAGTTTTGAGGCTGAGTCACTGGTGTTTCTAACCCAGCAGGATGTACATGGTGCACAGGTATCATCCCAGCTTACAGACTGAGACAGACTAGAAAGAAGGAAGAGGCCATCCACTTCTCAAAGAATTGGCCAGGGAAACTTTATGAATAGCAAAGAAACACTGTTTGATACATTACCGTGCGACTTTATGAATAGTCCGGTTAGGTTAGAAGGCTCTCAAAAGGACTGGAAAAGAGCTGCATCATCTGAGTAAACCCAGCCTTACTCATATGGATAAGGTAAAGCTTTTGAGACCTCCATTTGCAGATGTGGCACCACTCAAATTGAAGAGAAACAGCCGCAGACATCCATTAATCATCAGAACATGGAATGTACAAAGTATGAATCTAGGAAAATTGGAAGTTGTCAAAAATGAAATGGAACTCATAAAGATTGATATCCTC
>NW_006940921.1:0-1307 GCF_000298275.1 Orycteropus afer afer | reverse complement strand
TGCAAACACAGATCATTAAACAGAAGAGTAAACATCTGTGGTAAGCATTATGCTAGGACCTAGGAGCCCAGAGATTTAACTTAGTCTGACCTTCATAGGGCTTCCTGGAGAAACCGGCCTCCCTTCTAAGCCCCAAAGGATGGACAGATAAGTACCAGCCAAGTGAGAAGTGAAGGGGGTTGGTGTAGCGGGTGTAGATTGGGAAAAATCACATGCAAAGGCCATGTGGCAGCAAGGAACTTTGCAAGTTCAAGGCCTGAGAGACAGTCACTGCCTCCAGAGCGGAGCAAGCTGGGGGTGGGGGTCAAGAGAAGAAGCTGAAGAGGAGGCTGGGGGCCAGGTCATGTGGGCTTCATGGAGTGGGGAAGGTGTCAACATTTTATCCAAGTGCAAACGAGAGCCTCTGATAGCTTCAAGCAGGTAAGGGATATGATATGATATGGCTTAACTTTGAAAAAGCTCTGGTAGCGTAGTGCCTAAGGTAGTTGACTGCTAACCAGAAGGCTGGTGGTTCAAACCCACAGGTCACTCCTCAGAAGGGAGATGCAGCAATCTACTTCTATAGTGATACTGCCTCAGAAACCCAAGAAAGGGTTGCTATGAGTTGGGTCTGACTCAACGGCATATAACAACAACAATCAACTACAGAGACAGAGCACTGGGAGTTGTTTCAGGTGACGGAACTGTTCTGTGTCCAGATTGTGGTGATGGTGACCGGTGCCATCAAGTTGATGCCAACTCATGGCGAGCCATGTGTGAAAAGTAGAACTGTTCTATAGGGCTGTTTTGTTTTGTTTTGTTAGGGAAGGGGTAGTCACAGGGAGGAGACGGGAGGGGAGCTTTTTATTTTTGGGATTGTAATCGGGGCTGTGAAACCAAATGGGCATGAACTGTTGAGAGTAAAATGAATCTGCTTTGTGAATCTGCACCCAAATCACAATAAAAAATTATAAAAGAAAAAGAAAGAACATATAAGCAAAGCAAAATCTCAAATGGAAAGATAAGGAAACTAGTTGTCATTTATATCACAGACAAGGAGCTAATCTCTGTAGTCTATTACAAGCTCGTCCAAACTAGTCCATAGTGTTTCCAATGGCTCATTTTTGGGGGAAGGGGATCACCAGACCTTTCTTCCGAGGCATCTTTGGGTGGACTCCCACCTCCAACCTTTTCAGTCAGCAGCCAAGCCATTAACCATTTACACTACCCACGGACTCCCACGCAAATCTCTCCATGTATCAGACCTGATAGAACTAAACTCAAATAGTCCATTTCACTGGGTTGATTTGAAAAATAAAACTGGAAAG
>NW_006940920.1:0-1356 GCF_000298275.1 Orycteropus afer afer | reverse complement strand
GATAGTGTGTGGCTTAAAAAGGAGCCCTGGTGGTTCAGTGGCTTGTATTGTTAGGGAGATGGATCAATTAACCCCAAAGGAACTGGCAGTCACCATCCTAGTGACCAAGTAGAGCAGACAAAATATGTTCTACTGGTTATGCCACGATTGTGGAAAACATTAAGAAATTATCCTAGGTAAGGGATACTTCTATTTCTTAATGATTCAGGTACATCTAGTTACAACTGCAGGCCAGAAACACCACATATGTTTGTATGCTGGCTTTTTATGGTGCTGGAAGGATTCCAAGTAATGTGCAAGTGCCAGTAGTCCCTTGAGTGCTTTGTTGCTTCACTAGCTTTTTAGGCACTCTTTAAAAACAGCCCTCTAAAGTCACCAGTTACATTCTTCTGATATAGAGATATCTATAAGTAATTTTTTTTCAGTCCTCACACTTCATATTTCAATAGCACTTGGCAATTCTGAGTTTTAAGGCTTCTCTCTTTTTTACTGGTATTCTATTCCACTTTCTCAGAAGGAAGTTTGGGCAATCTACTTCCGTAGTGATATCTCCTCAGAAACCCAAGGAGGGGTCGTTATGAATTGGGTCCGACTTGATGGCACATAACAACAACAACATTCCACTTTAGTCTTTTAAAATTGGGTGTTCTTATACAATTATACCTATGTGTCCTGTTTATCTTTCTTGCATTCCTTTTTCCAAATAGGAGAAGGAAAACACCATTGCAGATTATACCAGTTAACATTAGGTTTGACTCTGAGGAACAGAAACAAGACATAATAGTGACTTAAGAAAGACAAAAGCTTATTTCTCTCTCATACAAAAGCCCTGAGGTAGGCACTTCAAAGCAGGTATAGCAACTCTGTTTGATGAAGTCCTCCAAGACCTAGGCTCCTTCCACCTTTATGCTCCACCCTCATGGTGCATCATAGACCTTATACACCCATGTTGTTTTTGTTGTTGTTGTTATTTGCTATCGAGTCGGACTCGACTCATAGTGACCCCTCCTTGGGTTTCCGAGGCAGAATCACTACAGAAGTAGATTACTCAATCTTCCTTTTGAGGAGTGGCTGGTGGGTTTGAACCACCAACCTTCTGGTTAGCAGTCATATCTCAAGCAAAAAAAGTATAGGAAAAGATAAGAGAAAAAAAAAAGAGCAAAATATGTATTTATCAGCTATCTTTTAAGAAGGTTTTTGGAAGTAGCTTTATGAACACTTCCACTTACATCCTCTTGGCCAGAAATTCACAACATGACCATCATACTTGAGAATATTAGAGAATGTGCCCTTTTTCTGGGAAGTTATGTGGATGTCTGAAAATCCTATTATGAAAGAAGGAAAACTGGTATTTTT
>NW_006940919.1:0-1304 GCF_000298275.1 Orycteropus afer afer | reverse complement strand
TCTGTGCAGTCCTTGTGCCTAGTCTGCCATCTTGCCGGAATTCTGCTGGTCAATTTCTTAGCCAAGAATAAAGCAATATTCTTCTTTGAATACATTGCTCAATTTCAATTTTTTGGTTCCAGTACAACCACAGAATCTTTCCTCTTGCAGTGATGGTCTGTGACCACTGTGTCATCATTTCTAGCCCCTTTCTTTATCTGTGGTGATGTCCAACAGACTCTGTATGCAACTGTTAAATGTTTCACCTGTTAATGATTTCACATGGTGTTTATTTAGGTTAGCTTTCTCCGGTCCAATATAATAAATCATTTATTATGAAATGTTATCACTCTATATAATTTCCTGCACTGACCCAACTTTAATGCACTGGTGGCTTTTATTTTTTTCAGTATTTATATAAACTTTCACACTTATGACAATCATAATCTCTTACTCCTGTGGTCTCTATACCATACTGAAAAAGGTGTCAGAAAAGGACAGAAGCAAAGCCTTCTTCACATGCAGTGCCCATCTGATTCTTGCTTCCTTATTAAATAGTACTCTTATCTTCATGGATTTGCATCCAGGTGGCATTCTAACTGAACACCAAGATAAAATCTATTCACTGTTATGCACAATTATAATCACTCTGCTAAGTTATAGAAGGAAATTATAGAAGTTGTAAGAAAAGTAATAAAGATTGTTCTAATAAAATTTCATTATATTTTATTTATACCTAATACAATGTACCACACATAGTTGTTGTTGTTGTTGTTGTTATGTGCCATTGAGTCTTACCCGACTCATAGTGACCCCTCCTTGGGTTTCTTAGGCAGTATCACTACAGAAGTAGATTGTCCAACCTTCCTCCAGAGGAGTGGCTGGTGGGTTTGAACGTCCAGGTTTCTGGTTAGTAGTCAAGTGTCTTAGGCACTATGCTACCAGAGTTCCTACACATAGTTAATGTTCAACATATATTTTGGGACATATGTGTTGTCCCCTGGTTACAAACGTCTGACTGATAGACAACTCTTACTTCACTTTTAATCATGGCTTTGAACTGATTTGAACCATTTCTGTCATGGCCAACAAAGTGCAACAGGAAAACACCAGAATTTTAACAATTTGAGTTATTTGTTAAGGTAGTCAGAATGGGAAAAATTCCAGGTTGAATGCCTGGAATGGGAATCTTAGAAGGGGCATAGTGAGCCCTTTCACAAACCTAATGCATGAGATTGGATTCTTGGTAGGGTTGTTGAGAAACATACACATTGAAAATGGCACAGTCAACTGCTAATTTTGAGTGGGACATCACCATCTTTGAA
>NW_006940918.1:0-1356 GCF_000298275.1 Orycteropus afer afer | reverse complement strand
TGCACAAACAGCAGAAGAGAAACCAGATGATTGGGACCTTCTAAAAATTAAATTTTTATGTGCTTCCAAAGACTTCTCCAAAAGAATCAAAAAAGAACCTACATATTGGGAAAAAAATATTTGGCAATGACATATCTGACAAGGGACTTATCTCTAGAATTTATAGAAAACCCAACACCTCAATAACAAAAAGACAAATAATCCAATTAAAAAAATGGGCAGAAGACATAAATAGACACTTCACAAAGGAGGATATTCAGGCAGCCAACAAAAATATGAAGAAATGCTCACGATCATTAGTCATTGAAGAGATGCAAATGAAAGCAACGAGATACCATCTTGCTCCAGCACCAGTAGCAAAGTCCAACAAGACAGAAAATAACAAATGCTAGCAAGGATGTAGAGAGATTGGGACTCTCGTACACTGCAGGTGGGACTGTAAAATGGTACAACCACTATGGAAAGCAGTATGGCGATTCCTTCAAAAGTTGGAATTAGGAATACCATTTGACCCAGCCATTCCATTATTAGGTATATATCCTAAAGAAGTGAGAGCCATAACAAGAACAGACATATGCACACCCATGTTCATCGCAGCACTATTTACAATAGCCAAAAGATGGAAACAACCTACTTGTCCATCAACTGAAGAATGGATAACCAAACTGTGGTACATACACACAATGGAATACTATGCAACACTAAAGAATAATGTAGAATCTGGAAAACACCTAACATGGATGAACTTGGAGGACATTATGCTGAGTGAAATAAGTCAGTCACAAAAGGACAAATATTGTATTAGTTCATTACTGTAAAAAGTGAAGGAAAGGTTAATATATGCAAGGAAACTTTTTTTGTTGGTTACCGTGGTGGGAGGGGAGGGGAGGGAATATGGCAAAAAAAAGAAGCATTGACCCATGTCACTTTAGTTTTGTGTATTTCACTGTACATAAGTTATATTTTAACAAAATGTATTTAAAAATGTTTCATTTTTTAAAACATTAAACAAAAATGTTAAAAATTAGTTCATGCACTAACTCAACAAACTATTATGTATCTGTAATGTGCTGGCTGCTGTGCTAGGTATTAAGGACACCAGAATTAACTACATATATAGTCATTGTTCAGGTAAGGCATCTATAGTTCAAAAGTGATTATAATAAAGGAGCACTAATGACAGAACATCTAATGAATCTAATCTATTATAGGGGCCAAAAGGGGCCCCTTGAGAAAGGGACACTGAAACTAAGACCTGAAGGATAAGTGGAAGTAGGTTGACAGTAGAATAGGATGAACAGCATTAGAGATGATTTTTATTTCTTCTTTTTGATTATCTGTAATTTATTTTTTTTT
>NW_006940917.1:0-1356 GCF_000298275.1 Orycteropus afer afer | reverse complement strand
TCTAAAAAAAAAAAAAAAAAAAACAAGTCTAGTCAAAGTCAGGGAATGACTCAACCAAGAATAAACTGCAAACATTTTCATGGCTATATTAAGAGGCAGAAGGCCAAATTCACCCAGCTGGGCCCAACTACAGTTTCAGATGGTTTTATTACAAAAGAACCATCTGAATACCAACGCTTTAGGTTGATCACCAACAGACGTACTCATTCCAGGGAACACTGATAATTGTACTATCCAACCTGACAAATAGTAACCTGCACTATAATACTAACAAAAGTGGGAGAGTCCACAATAATGGCCCAATGATACTAAATCAATTCACTGGTGCTGATTTAAAAAGAATTACAAGAAATTCTTAATATTTTCAGGTAATTGCTGGTGATGCTTTGCTTTCCTGTACCCTCAGATTCTAGAACTAAGCATACTCCCTTATCTAGAAAATTATAACTTGGACACATTTACCACATTCAATAATGATAATACATTAATCTAAAAAATAAAAAAAAAAACAAACTCATCAGTCAGTTTTGACTCATAGTGACCCCTCCTTGGGTTTACAAGATGGTAACTCTATGGAACTAGATTGCCCAGTTTTCCTTATGAGGAGTGACTGGTAGGTTTGAACCACCAACCTCATTGTTAGCAGTCAAATTCCTTAGGCACCATGCCCACGCAAAGTCAGCTTACATACATATTCTTTCAAAAATTAATAAGACACCTTAAACTTAAACAAAATAATACAACAGCAACCTATTTCTATCTATTGAAATTATACTGATGACAACATTTTGTTCTATTTGCAACAGATGTCTTTATATATGTATTTAAAAAGAAAGAAAAATTGCAAAGTCCTCCCCATCTCTTTTTCACTCATCTCTTCCCCAAGTATTTCCACCATCTGGAAATTAGTGTTTATCATCCATATATTTCTGTTATTATTACAAGTTCTATTTTTTATGTGTTTATAATTTTTGCATATTACTTTTTAAATTGAACAGTATTTTAAAAATATTTATCTTTATTGATTTACTAACCCATACTGATTTTTATTTACACTGATTATAAATGTTTTGCCATTTATAAGTATTGTAAATATCTTTTTCTAGTCTAAGGTTTATGTTTTTATCTGTTTAGGAAGTTATTCATTATATGCAAGTTTTTAATGTGTTTTCTATTGTTTAGGTATTACTAAGATTAACTCAGTTTGCTTCACACAATATTTTTTTTACACAGCTGATTTTGTTTTGTTATAATTTACTTTAGAAGTTTTACCTCAATTTTCTTCAATGAAATTGTGTTTTAAATTCTTTTTCTTATACTTTCTTTATTAGCTTTTATTTTAAAGTTCTTCTATTA
>NW_006940916.1:0-1317 GCF_000298275.1 Orycteropus afer afer | reverse complement strand
ACACAGGGTCGCTATGAGTCGGAAACAACTCAATGGCACCTAACAACAGCAACAAATTAAGCCCTAGTTTTTCCTTGAAGAACTCTATAGTTTCAGGTTTCACATTTAAGTCTTTGAACCATCTGGAGTTAGTTTTTGTGTATGGTGTGAGGGACAGATCTTGTTTTATTTTTCTGCAAATGAATATCCAGTTTTGCCAGCACCAGTTATTAAACAAACATTCTGTTCCCCATTTAATGATGTATTTTGGCCCTTTGTCAAAGATCAGTTGACCATAGGTTGATGGAACTATTTCTGGGTTCTCAGTTCTGTTCCATAAGTCTATTTGTTTTGACTACTGTGGCTGTATAGTAGGTTTTGAGATCTGGCTGTGTGAGACCTCCTACTTTGTTCTTCTTCTTCAATAGTACTTTGCTTATCTGGGGTCTCTTTACTTTCCACATAAAGATAGTGATTGGTTTCTCCATATCCTTAAAAAAATGTTGATGAGATCTGGAATGGGATTGCATTGAATGTGTAGATTGCTTTGAGTAGAACTGACATTTTCACAATGTTCAATATTCCTATCCACAAGCATGATATGTTCTTCCATTTATGTAGATCTCTTATGGTTTGTTGAAGTAGTTTTTTATAGTTTTCTTTGTATGGGTCTTTTGTGTCCCTGGCAAGATTTATTCCCAAGTATTTTATTTTTTTAGTAACTGTTGTAAATGGTATTGATTTCCTTATTTCTTTTTCAGCAATCTCTTTGCTGAGGTAGAGGAATCCAACTGATTTTTGGATGTTGATCTTATATCCTGCCATGGTGCTAAATCTCTAAATTAGTTCCAGTACATTTTTTACTGAGTCTCTTTGGTTTTCTAAGTAAAGGATCATATCATCAGCAAATAGGGATTGTTTGACTACTTCCTTACCAATTTGGAAGCTTTTGATCTCTTTTTTTTTGTCTTATGGTCCTGGCTAAGACTTACAGTACAATGTTGAATACAAGTGGTGATAGAGGGCTTCCTTGTCTGGTTCCTGTTCGCAAGGGGAGTGTTTTCAGTCTCTCCATTGAGAGTAATGTTGGCTTTGGTTTTGCATAGATGCCCTTTGTTATGTTGAGGAATGTCCCTTCTATTCCTATTTTGCTTACAGTTTTGATCAGGAATGGGTGTTGCATTTTATCAAATGTCTTTTATGCATCAATTGATATGATCATATGGTTCTTTTCTTTTGTTTCATTTATGTGGTGGATGACGGTGGTTTTTTTTTCTAATGTTGAACCATCCTTGCATACCTGATAGGAACCCCATTTGGCCATAATGAATGATTTTT
>NW_006940915.1:0-1357 GCF_000298275.1 Orycteropus afer afer | reverse complement strand
CAGGTGTAAACAATCAAAATGGCTGCACCCTCTGGACAGCAGAAAGTACACAGCTCAGGTTGTCTCTCTCTTTGCTGTTTCCCTTCCTAGTCATAGGCCACCAGAGCAGTTGTCCCTGCAGCCCTTGGTGACCAGGACTGATCTTTAGGTCAATTCTCAGGTCCCAACACCACTTGCAAATATTCAGGCTGTTGGTCTCATCAGAGTAGCTGACAGTCCACAGCTCCGACCATCTCTGTACTTACTGTTTTTGTTCAGGTTTTTCCATTAGTTGCCTAATCCACTTCTGTATAGTTCCTTTCATATCTCAGGGTTCCAGGATTATCTTCTGTATCTCTGTCAATTGGTTTTACTTTTCTTTGTTGAAGAGGGTCTGTGTCGCTTGTCTGCCTATTCCACCAAACTCTTAACACTGGTTATATAAGGATGAAAGTGAGCAAAACCCACTAGCCTTACTTCTGCAATTCAGCATTGTTTCTTTGCTTACAGAAAGAATGTATTACTTCATAATTAGAAAACATCAAATGAAATAAAAATTAATAACGTGCTTTCTGCAGCAGACAATGAAAAATTACAACACAGCGTCTAAGGGCCTGATGGTCTTTTACTCATATTTTCTGTGTTTTATAGACACTCTATATCTTTTATAAGTAGTTAACAAATAGATAAATCAAGTAAATAGTATAAAACTGAAAGCTACAGACAGGTATATTTGAACAGTATATTTCCTCATGTGCCCCACCCAGTTTTCTTCTCCAGAAACTATGGTAGTTATCAGTTACTGCCTTCCTCCTGGGATATTCCAAATCTATGGAAGCATTCTGGGTTCTTGTTCTGTTCCACACAGACAGTGACATACTGTGTTTAGTGTCCCAAATGTAGCTTTGCTACTTTAGTAATATTTCTAGTTATTCTATATAGAGATTTTTCCTTCCAAATAAAATAAAAAATCCAGTTTGTATGGAGTCAATTTTGATTGACTCCACATGGTGACCCCATGTGTTGCCAAATACTGTTGCAGTCAACAGAATTTTCAAGGCTGTGCCCTCTCGGAAGGAGATAGCCAGACCTTCCTCTGGATGGGTTTGAACTGCCATCCTTTTGGTTAATAGTCGAGTGCTGAACCATTTTCAACACCTAGACTCTTTCATTTAAATAGTTAAGTATTATCCCATTCTGTGGATATTCAATCATTCATTTAACAAGTTTCTAGTTATTTTATTATTGTTTTTAATCTTTTCCATTTATAAACAATTCAAAAATTAATATCATTATACATTCATTTCGTGACAGATATAAGAGTACATGTAGGGTATAATTATAGAAGTAATATTTCTTCATTAAAAGATATTTGTGT
>NW_006940914.1:0-1357 GCF_000298275.1 Orycteropus afer afer | reverse complement strand
AAAAAAAAAAAAAATGATTGGGCTCTGCTGATTCAGATAAGCATATGCAGAAAGATTCATAATTTTCAAAGTCAACAGATTTAGGTGACCAGAATACTGCCTCTACTTCATGACACTCAGAGAACATCAGTGGAGCCCCCAAATCTATCTCTATATGTATAGGGCTTTAGGGGAAAACAATCTGATCAAAGGTAGGGAACAGGGGACTTGGTGTTTGCACAGCAAGTACTTGCTTCCACTTCTGTTGTCTGTAGTCCGGGGGGGGGGGAGGTGCAATAGTGAACAAACTCAGCTGCTAACTGAATGGTTAGAAGTTCAAGTCTATCCAAAGGTACCTAGAAGAAAGGCCTGGTGATCCTAAAAACCCTCGGAGCACAGCTATACTTTGACACACATGGGATCACCCTAAGTGGGAGTCAATTCAATAGCAACGGGTTTTGTAATGGAGATAATAAGGTGACTCGAGTCACCCTCTGACCACCACTGGAAGGCTGCTGAGATCAGTTGGAGAGCTCATAACTTGGTTTTGTTTTTCCTTATTTGCTCAGTATTTTCCAATTTAATTTATTTCCTAATCTCCTGAGAAAAAAATCATTTAGTTGAAAGTAAAACAACTGGTCAAAATACTTGAAGGAAAAGCTGCTGATGTATTTGCACTATTGTCTTTGGCAGCAACTGAGAAGCATCAGAGAAAACTCAGATCTCTACCATCTGCTGGAGTAAATAAAAAAGGTCTGGGGTTTATTTGTCATCAACTTTTCCATTTTCCAAAGCAAGTGAGCAATTTATTTTTCTTTAAGTATTTATGTATTAACCTGTAGGATATTGCATAGCTATTAAAATCCAAACCAGTTGCCATGGAGTGGATTCCAATTCATGGAGACTTCATGTGTATCAGAATAGAACTGTGTTCTATACTTTTTTTGTTGTTGTTGTTGTTGTTATTGTTGAGGAACCCTAGTGGCCCTGTGGCTAAAAGCACTTGGCTGCTAACCAGAAAGTTGGTGGTTCAAACCCCCCAGCCTCTCCACAGGAGAAAGATGTGGAAGTCCGCTTCCATAAAGAGTTACAGCCTTGGAAACACTATGGGGTAGTCCTACTCTGTCTTATATGGTCAATGGCAGTGGGTTTGGATTTTTGGCTTTTATTGTTGTTGAGAATACACAAAATAGAACATACAATTCAATAGATTTTACATGTACAATTCAGTGACATTGATGACATTCTTCAAGTTGTGCAACCATTCTCGCCCTATTTTTTGATTATTCCTCCCTCATTAACATAAACTCACCACCCACTAACTTTCCTATCTAATCTTTCAAGTTGCTATTGTCAATTTGATCCTGTACATTGGTTG
>NW_006940913.1:0-1335 GCF_000298275.1 Orycteropus afer afer | reverse complement strand
GGACAGGTTGGCGTTGGATTGTTTACATGGTAAATTTAAATTTTCTGTGGATTGGCTCTCTCTCTTCTAACAAATTCCTCCTGACTCTTCTTATCACAGAGATGTTGAGACCATTTGGGAATAATTTCCACTCTCCCATAGCACACAACTCTCTGCTTCTTTAAGGGGGATATTACACACCTCGCTGTTGATAGCAAGTCACACTGTTCTAGAACAGTGGTCACAAGTGTAAATGCTCCTGAACAAGTGTGCATGGAGAGCATGCCTTATGTGTCAACCTGAGCCTCACAGCCTTCACTGCATCCTGAAATTCCAAAAATATCATGCCCTGAGACACTGGATCTTAAATGGTCATAATGTCCCTCAGGGAGAAGTTTCCCTGGAAGCTCACACCCATGGCTCACTGTTCCTCCATCAGATGCAGACTCCTCTACTGCACTCTGACACCTGGGCCCACTATATAGGCTGAAGGTCTGTTTAAAGGGAATGCAAATCTCCATCAGCCCCACCCTCTCCTGCTTTGAAAAGCTGAGCCCTCGCCTTGCATCAGTGACTCCTGCGCTCCACCATGGACAGGCTTGGTTCCGCTCTCATGCTGTTGACGCTCCCTTCCTGTGAGTGCCCTGGTCAGGGATCACACAGGGATGAGAAGAGTCCTGTCATTGTTTGCAAGCAGCTAACTTTCTTCTTGTGCTTTCTCCACAGGGGTTCTGTCCCAGGTCATCCTGAAGGAGTCTGGCCCTGGGCTGCTGAAACCCAGCCAGACCCTGTCGCTGACCTGCTCCTTCTCTGGGTTCTCACTGAGCACTTCTAATATGGGTGTCGGCTGGAACCGTCAGCCTCCAGGGAAGGCTCTGGAGTGGCTCACACACATATGGTGGGATGATGCTAAGCGTTACAACCCATCTCTGAAGAGCCGGCTCACGATCTCCAAAGACACCTCCAAAAACCAAGTGTTTCTAACTCTGACTAACACAGATCCTTCAAACACAGCCGTGTATTACTGTGCACGTGCAGCACAGAGACATAGCCCAGGGGACTTTCTATACAAAAACCGGGGCTGACTCTCAGCTGTGCTCCCATCTCCACAGGAGAGAGGGTGGTGAAGGGAGAATTTCCTGCCAGAACTTGGGGTTTCCACTCTCCAGAGCTTTGGGTTCTTTTTATCCTCAACTGAAAAGACTCATGTCCCCTGTCAGTGGTGAACCTAAATGCAAGAGTGTTCTCTTTTTTCCACAATGTCTCAAGAAAGAGGTATCAGTTTCATGTGCCAGATAGGTCAACTATGGGATGTGGCCTGTCATTGGCAGTCAGATCTCTCACAAGGGAGGAATG
>NW_006940912.1:0-1357 GCF_000298275.1 Orycteropus afer afer | reverse complement strand
GCTTAGGTTGTTTCCATCTTTTTTGCTATTGTGAATTATGCTTCAATGAACATGAGTGTGCATATATTTGTGTGTGTCATGGCTCCTATTTCTCTAGGATTTATACCTAGTAGTGGGATGGCTGGTTCATATGGTATTTCTATTTCCAACTTTTTAAGAAAGCACCACATAGTTTTCCACAGTAGTTGTAACAAGGATAAACCTAGAGGACATTATGCTGAGTGAAATTAGTCTAATCTAATCAGAGGATGAAAGTACCTACCTCATAAGATAATTGGGAGGATTGAGTAAGAAAATCCATTTTAAAAAACAAACAAACAAAAAAAAGGACAAATGTTGCATGAGACCACTAATGTAAATGTCAAGGTTTACAAACAGCAACAGTCATTCTTTGAAGGTTACAGGGGTGGGAGTGGTAGGGAGGCAAATCACTGACTAGAGTGTAGACCTGTATTAACTTGGGTGAATGGAAAGGCAGTAAATAGTAAGGAGGAAGTCAGCCCAAAACGATCAAGGCAGAAGACGATACTGGGAGGAGCACAGGAGTGAAAGGCAACAAAGGTGAATATTATGACATACACAATCCTGCAATAACAGTAATACCAAGCTATAGGTGGATACATACATAGACAATCTGAACAGAGGTGGGAAGGCAAATGGGGCTACACCTGCAAATACAGGTTTCACAGAGGGTATTTCTACATATGTATTTATATGTAATGCAATTACATCCATGAACATAATAATGATACAGGGGCAAAATCATGAAAACTGCTTAGCCATAACCAAACACCTTGAGGGAATGAGTCACTGGACACTGGGGCCCAGGACCATAGTTTTAAGAGACACTGAGGTCAATTGGCATAATGTGATCCACAAAGACAATGCTCTGCATCCTACTTTGGTGTCCTAAAAGCTTGTGAGCAGCCATGTAAAGTGCAGCTATTGGTCTTTCCCCATCTGGACCAATGAAGAGTGAAGAAAATTAAAGATGTTTTTTTAGTCCAAAGGACCAAGGGACCATATGACCCTCACCCTCCACAACACTCAGACCAGAAGAATGAGATGTTTCCAGCTCCCACTGCTAACTGCTGTGAAAGGGATCATAATAATGTGGAACAAAATGCAAAATCCTAAAAAAGACCTGGCTTACTGGTTTGATAGAGGCTGGTAGCATCTCCAAGACTGTGGCCCTTAGATGCCCTTCAAGCCTGGAACTAAACTCACCCCCGTGACTCAACTTTCAGCCACACGACAGACGGGTCTCTAAAGGTGAACAGTAATACCAGGGAGGTAGGCACTCATTAGAACAATCAACCATGTAAGGTCCAAAGGGCAGCATTTGCCCAAGGGTAAA
>NW_006940911.1:0-1357 GCF_000298275.1 Orycteropus afer afer | reverse complement strand
GACCCTATGTACAACAGAATGAAACATTCACCAGTCCCGCACCAGCTCCATGATCCTTGCTATACTTAAACCCATAGTCACAGCCACTGTGTTGATCCATCTCATTGAGGGCCTTTCCCTCTTTTGTTGATTCTCTATCTTACCAAGCTTGTCACCATTCTCCAGGGAATGGTCCCGTCTGACAACATGACCAAAGTAGATGAGACAAAGTCTGGCCATTCTCACTGCCAAGGAGCGTTGCAGCTGCGCTTTCTCCAGGAAAGATTTTGTTAATTCTTTTAGTAGTCCATGGTACATTCAGAACTCTTTGCCAACACCACAACTCAAAAGCATCAACTCTTCCTCCATCTTCCTTATTAATTGTCCAGCTCTCCCATGCATATGAGGTGATTGAAAATACTATGGATTGTGTCAGGCACACCTTAGTCCTCACAGAGACATTTTTGCTCTTCAGCACCTGAAAGAGGTCCTTTGCAGCCAATTTGTCCAGTACTATATGTCATCTGACTGCTGCTTCCATTGCCGTTGATTGTAGAACCAAGCAATGTGAAGTCTTTTTCAACTTCAATCTTTTCTCCATTTATTGTGATGCTGCTTATAGATCCAGTTGTGAGGATTTTTGTTTTCTTTGTACTAAGATGCAATCCGTACTGCAGACTGTATTCTTCAAACTTCATCAGTAAGTGCCTCAAGTCATCCTCACTTTCAGCAAGCAAAGTTGTCTCATCAGTGTATCACAGGTTGTTAATGATTCTTCCTCCAAACCTGATGACACATTCTTCTTCATATCATCCAGTTTCTTGGATTATTTGCTCAGCATACAAATTGAATAAGTGTGGTGAAAGGATACAACCCTGACATACTCCCTTCCTGATTTTAAGCCATGCATTCCCCCTTGTTCTGTTTGAACAACAGCCTCCTGATCAATGTACAGTTTCCTCATGAGTATAATTAGTGTTCTGGATGTCCCATTCTTATCATTGTTATCCAAAATTTGTTATGATCCACACAATCAAATGCTTTTGCATAGTCAATAAAGCACAAGTAAACATCTTTCTGGTATTTTTTGCTCTCAGCCAAGATCCATCTGGCATCAGCAATGTTATCCCTCATTCCACATCCTCTTTTGAATCCAGCTTGCATTTCTAGAAGTTCTCTGTCAATATACTGTTGTGACTATTTTTGAGTTATATTCAGTAAGATTTTACTTCATGCAATATTAATGATATTGTTCAATAATTTCCACATTCTGTGGGATCACCTTTCTTTGGAATGGATACAAATATGGATCTCTTCCAGTCAATTGGCCAGGTAGCTGTCTTCCAAATCCCTTGGTATAGCCGAGTGAATGCCTCCC
>NW_006940910.1:0-1357 GCF_000298275.1 Orycteropus afer afer | reverse complement strand
GCTTTCCACAGTAGTTATACCATTTTACAGTCCCACCAGCAGTGTATGAGAGTCCCAATCTCTCCACATCCTCACCAGCATTTGTTATTTTCTGGCTTGTTGAACTTTGCTACTAGTTCTGGGGCCAGATGGTATCTCATTGCTGTTTTGATTTGCATCTCTCTAATGGCTCATGATCAGGAATATTTCTTCCTGTGTTTGTTGGCTGCCTGATTATCTTCTTTGGTGAAGTGTCTGTTCATGTCTTCTGCCATTTTTTTTAATTGGATTGTTTGTCTTTTGAATGTTGAAGTGTTGAAGTTTTCTATAAATTTTAGAGATAAGTCCTTTGTCCAATATGTCATTGCCAAATTTTTTTTTCCCATTCTGTAAGTTCTCTTTTTACTCTTTTGGAGAAGTCTTTTGATTTATACAAAAATTTAATTTTTAGAAGGTCCCAATTCATCTAGTTATCTTCTGCTGTTTGTGCATTTTGGGTTATGCCTGATAGTCTATTTATGCCAAAAATGAGCTCTGGTGGTATAGTGCCTAAGGCATTTGACTACTAACCAGAAGGCTGGGAGTTCAAATCAACCAGCCACTCCTAGGAAGGAGGTTGGCAATCTACTTCCACGGTGATACTGCCTCAGAAACCCAAGGAGAGGTCACTATGAGTCGGATCTGACTTGACAGCAGTGAGTTTGGGTTTTTTTGGTTTAAATTTGCCACCGTTTTTTCCTTGAGGAACTTTTTAGCTTTAGATTTCACATCTAAGTCTTTGGCCCATCTGGAGTTCATTTTTGTGTATGGTATAAGGTATGGATCTTGTTTCATTTTTCTGTAAATGGATATCCTAGTTTTGCCAGCACCATTTGTTAAAGAGACTATCTCTTCCCCATTGAATAGATTTTGGCCCTTTGTCAAAGATCAGCTGACCATAGGTCAATGGATCTATTTCTGGGTTCTCAATTCTGTTCCACTGGTCTATGTATCTATTGTACCACTACCAGGCTGTTTTGACAACTGTCGCTGTGTAGTAGGCTTTGAGATCTGGAAATATGAGACCTCCTATTTTGTTCTTCTTCAATGGTGCTTTTTACTATCCGAGGTCTCTTTCCTTTCCATATAAAATTAGTGATTGGTTTTTCCATGTCTTTAAAGAATGTTTATGAAATCTTGATTGGAATTGCATTGAATGTGTAGATTGCTTTGGACAGTATTGACATTTTCACAATGTTTAATCTTCCTATCCATGAGCAAAGTATGTTCTTCCATTTGTACAGATCTCTTACAGTTTCTTGGGAGCTCTGGTAGCATAGTGCCTAAGGCACTTGACTGCTAACCAGAAGGCTGGAGGTTCAAACCCACCAGCCACTCC
>NW_006940909.1:0-1357 GCF_000298275.1 Orycteropus afer afer | reverse complement strand
GAACGTACACAATGTCACTGAATTGTACTCGGAGTATCTTGGATTGCTGTGTGTTTTTGCTGTGTGTAATCTCAACAACAACAAAATAAATTATTTATTTTAAAAATTACACTTAGAAACATTTAGGTAAACTGAAGCAGATTTTAGCACAGTATATGCGGTGCCCCTAGAAAGAATGATAAATTTGTTTTTGTCTTTTTAGAGAGTTTTCCATGGTGGTGCAGAATGATAACGTAGACTTTGGGGAATCTAGGTTTTAATGGTAAATACAATGTTTTCAGTCTCATTTAGGTATGGTACTATTTTCCCCAAGAAGAGTATATTTTGAAATACTAAGGTTCTATGGGATACGTTTAACAAGATTGTAGACCCATATGTATGTCTTAGGATAATAAGGTAAAACTTAATGTAGTAAGAAAAACTCAGGATAACAGCGGGCTAAACGAAGCAGCTGCTTTCTCTCTCATACAGAAAATGGCTAGAAGTAGGCGTTGGTATGGTGGCTTCACTGTCATTAGGGATCTGGCCTCTTCCTAGCCTCTTGGTCCACTCTTCTTAGTATGTTTGTCATAGTTCAAGGTGCTACTTGAGCTCCTTATCATTTCTGCATTCCAAACAGTAGGAAGAGAAGAAGAAGGACTTGCTTCCTCTGTTTTAAGACTTCTATAAGTTCCATACTGGAAAAAAAAACAAAAAACCCAAAAACTTGCTGCTATCACGCCTTCTTGTTAGCAGTCAGATGCCTTAAACTCACTGCTATCAAGTTGGATCCAACTCATAGCGACCCTTCCTTGGGTTTCCGAGGCAGTATTGCTATGGAAGTAAATTGCCCAGCCTTCCTTCCGAGGAGTGGCTGGTGGGTTTGAACCGCCAGCCTTCTGGTTAGTAGTCAAATGCCTTAGGCACTGTATTTCTGGACAGTATTGTCTAGAAATTAGTCACTAGTCACATTGCTATACCTAGCTGCAAGAAAGATTGGGAAATTACTTGTTTTAAAAATTAGCAATCTGTTACCAAAAAGGAGGGGGAGAATAGATTTTGGGAGGAAGCTTGCCGTCCTTTGTAAAATGAGAAGGTGCTACATAATGGGAATATAATGGATATTTGGTATATATTTGTTAATGATGAGTGGCTGTTTATTTTTTTAATTATTTAATATAATTATAATATTTAAAAAGGTAAGTTTTAGTTATCGGTTTGACATGTAGAAATTTCATTCCTTCTGTTAATAAATGAAATGTTAGTGTATCAATATAAAAAGTAAGTCAAAATATAGTGCTGATTCTCACTTTGAGAAAAGAACCATACAGAAAATACAAAAATCTCTTGTGCTTTGAGATGCAACTAAATACATATT
>NW_006940908.1:0-1357 GCF_000298275.1 Orycteropus afer afer | reverse complement strand
ATTATCTTCTGTGTCTGTGTTAATTGGTTTCCCTTTTCTTTGTTGAAGAGGGTCTGTGCAATCCTTCTGCCTAGTCCGCCATCTTGCCCCGCCTCCCTAACTCCTTTTTGGGTATCAAGTTCCTACCAGAGTTTCTGGCATATGTTGTTGTTGTTATTTGCCATTGAGTCAGACCCAACTCACAGCAACCCCTCCTTGGGTTTCCGAGGCACTATCACTATGAAAGTAGATTGCCCAACCTTCCTATAGTAGGGGTAATAATATCTTATCAGACAAGAAAGTGCTACCCATCTGCTCTGAAGCATCTTATACTTGGCTTCTCTTTTCTATCCCCCCATTGCCACCACAATAATCACCTTGGTTCAGACCCAGTAACCAAAAGAGGAGAAAAGAGTCAAGGGTTGAAAATTGGTAATGAGAGCAACTCCATTATCCCAGTCTGAACAAATGATGCTATGGGCTTGGTTTTCAACACTATAAACTCTGCATTTCAACCAAATGTAATTATTTGCTATTCCTCAAAGTGCCATGAACTCCCCTTTATTCAAGTTCCTTCCTCTATATGGAACACCTAAACCTTCTGTTGATCACCA
This sequence comes from Orycteropus afer afer, assembly GCF_000298275.1. Taxonomy (NCBI): domain Eukaryota; kingdom Metazoa; phylum Chordata; class Mammalia; order Tubulidentata; family Orycteropodidae; genus Orycteropus; species Orycteropus afer. The sequence continues at coordinate 764 of NW_006940908.1, read as the reverse complement.
TCTCTCTCCTCTACCACAATACAGAGCAACACAACTGTCCTTCAAATACAGGCTAATTCAATTTTTTTTAAGAGATCTGAATTGCCTAGTTTACTCTAAAATTCTTACCTTCAGGAGTTAAAGCAGGGACAATTATCTAAGAAAGTACTACTTACCATATGTTCTGACAGGACTTGGAGATACATACAAATTATTATTCTCTTGTCGAATATTTCACTGGGATTAAACTGAAGGACCCCAACTCAAACATTTTCCAGTTCAATGATATCAACGTTAGAATAAGGAAATAGATAATCTCAAAATATAATTCTCTAAATGGCATTCAGTTTTTTTGTCTAATATAGTAAATTGTTCAGATACATAAAGACACAGGAATGCTTTGCAATACTAGAGCTGAACTGTGCTATATGTGAGACACTAGCTACATGTACAAGTACATGTAGAAGAGGCCGTCCACTTCTCAAAGAATTGGCCAGGGAAAACCTTATGAATAGCAAAGAAACACTGTTTGGCACATTACCGCGCAACTTTAGGAATAGTCCATTTAGGCTAAAAGGCTCTCAAAATAGGATTGGGAAAGAGCTGCAACATCTGAGTAAACCCAGCCTTACCCATATGGATAAGAGAAAGCTTTCGAGACCTTCATTTGCTGATGTGGCACCATGCAAATTGAAGAGAAACAGCCGCAGACATCCATTAATCATCGGAACATGGAATGTACGAAGTATGAATCTAGGAAAATTGGAAGTTGTCAAAAAGGAAAT
>NW_006940907.1:0-1356 GCF_000298275.1 Orycteropus afer afer | reverse complement strand
AAAATCTCTGTTGTCTTAGAGAATACATGTGGCTCTAGCAACAGAATGTTGCTAGAAATGTGGACATTAAATTTGCTTTTGGTGAGGCTTTAAAAGAAAATGAACATGTAGTTGGACAAAGGAAGAAAAGTGATGCTTTTTATGCAGTGACAAAGAACTTGTCTGAATCATGTTCAAATGTTTGGTGGATGGTATAACTTTTAAGTGATGAACATCGGTATTTGACTGTGGAGATTTCTAAGAAAAATTTTGAAGGGTCAGTGTGGTTTCTCCTTCCCACTTATAGTAAAATGTGAGTGGAAAGAGATGGACTTAAAAATGAACTGTGCAAAATGAAAACAGAACTTTTTCATTTGGGAATACTGGTGTACAAACCAAGGACATGAGTCGTTGCTGCACGATCTTTTGTTAAAGAGATAAGCCTGTGACTGATGTTGCTAACCAGCCACTACAGCAGAAAACTCATCAGCTTAGACTGAAGGGGACAGAGAAAGAAAGAAAGCACAGAATGCCTTCTGCCTCTTGGAATTCTGCAGGCAGGAAGCAGGCCAGTGGAGCTACAGCTCTTGTCCTCCGAGGAAAGAAGAGCGCCATCCCGGAGCAGCGTGGAGATGAGCAGGACTGTTGGAAGAGGCCCGAGAAGCAGAGCTGTGGTCTCAAAGGGTGGGAACGCAGCCTCTGGGCTCTCACAGGACGGAGCCATGGCCGCCTGGGCTTATCGAGTCAGAGCTTCACCAGCTCCGTTCTGTAGTGTGGGGCTGCCATTCAGTTTGGCCAAGAGGAGGAGGCCACTGCTCAGAGCTGAGGACTTCTGTGGCCAAGGGAATGAGGGCCCGTGGGGCCGAGGGGGGTGCGGTTGTCATTCAGATGGATTAGGAGGAGGGGGCTGCCCAAAGCCTAGCGAGCAGAGTAGCCATCCCCTGGGCCTGGAAAGCTGAACGGTGCCCGGCTGGAAAGCCCAGGGCTGAGAGGCCTCCACCCAGAATCCAGAGAGCATAGCCAATACCCAGTCTGGAGGCTGGGCCCTTGCCCACATGGTCCTGAAGAAAAGAGGATTGTTTTCAAGCCTGAGAGCTCTGTTATAAACTGTTCTTCTGGGTTTTGACCTTGCGTGATGCCTGATTCTTTCTTTCCTTCCAATTTCTCCCATTTGTAATGGAAATGGCTACCTTGTACCTGATTCACCATTTGTACTTTGGAAGTAGATAACGTTTTTTTGTGTTTCATTTTAGAGTTTTTACTGTGATCTGGGTAGAAGTTTACAGAGCAGATTCGTTTCCGTATAGCACTTCCCCACAGGGCAGCAGCTCTCCCCCACTTCTCCCCACAGTGCCCTGTCTGTGTCCTTCTCTCCCG
>NW_006940906.1:0-1349 GCF_000298275.1 Orycteropus afer afer | reverse complement strand
ATATATGGAGAGAAACTTTCTTTGTTGGTTGCCACGAGTGGTAAGGGAGGGGAGGAAACACTGCAAATTAAAAAAAAAAGAAATGCATTGACCCATGTCATTTTAGTTTTGTGTATTTCACTGTACATAAATTATATTTCAATAAAATTCATTTTTTAAAAAAATGGACACTTTGATGGCATCTTCCAGAAAATTGTCAAATCTGTAATGGCTACCCCATGAGTGGCATCTCCCAGAGTTGTACAGTCTACAATATGTTCAGCTGCTTGTGGCTGCAATAACAGTTCTGAGTAGGTGGCAGAAGCCTATTGGGACACATCTGTGACTCTGTAATGAATGCACGATTGCCTATCTTATAAAACTTACAAAACCAAAACCAAACTCAGTGCTGTCAAATCCATTCTGACTCGTAGTGACCTCTCCTTGGGGTTCCAAGGCAGTATCTCTACGGAAGTAGATTACCCAGTCTTCCTACCAAGGAGTGGCTGGTGGGTTTGAACTGCCAGCCTTCTGCTTAGCAGTCAAATAAATGCCTTAGGCACTATGCTACCAAAGCTCCCAGAAAACTTACAAATGAAACAAAAAGACACACACACACACACACACACAACGCTGCCTTTACGGAACAAGATGGTTAAAACAAATTTTAGAAAAAACTCATGATTTAAAGATTCTAAGAGTTGAAAGAGTAGAGGCAATCCATTTACAAAAGTAAGATGTACTTCATGTAAAACATGCTCTGCACATCAAACTAATTTAGCAATAAATAGGTGATTGAATAAATAAATAAATTATTGTTTCAGTGATCTAATATGGATAACAGGAGCTCTGGTAGCGTATTCATATGAGGTGATTGAAAACACCTTAGTCCTCAAGGAGACATGTTTGCTCTTCAGCACTTGAAAAAGGTTCTTTGCAGCCTATTTGCCCAGTGCTATACGTTGTCTGGGCAGTCAGCCCCAGGCTTACAGGTGAGGAAAGACAACTCAGGGATGCCTGAAGTAGCAAGTGGGAAGAGCAGGAGAAAGGGGTTTAAAAGCCAGGAAGCCAGAGAGAAGAGCAGTCAGCCGAAGGGATTAGGTGAGGAGACTCAACTAAGAGTAGCAGGCCAGAAGAGCAGGAGAAAGGGGATAAAAAGCCAGGAACCCGGACAGAGGAGCAGTCAGCCCCAGGGAAAACTCAGGGACGCACAAAACAGCAGGGCAGAAGAGCAGGAGAAAGGGGTTAAAGCCAGGAAGCCAGACAGAGGTACAGTCAGCCACAGGGACCCAGGTGGGGGTGATACAAGAGGTCTCCAACAGCAAAACAAACTTGCCTGTCGGTTTGTCCTACTGTGGTGACATGTAGAC
>NW_006940905.1:0-1296 GCF_000298275.1 Orycteropus afer afer | reverse complement strand
GATGACACATAGCAGTGGGAAAGTCAGCTGCAAAGGACCTCTTTCAAGTGCTGAGAAGCAAAGATGTCTCCTTGAGGACTAAGGTGCGCCTGACACAAGCCATGATATTTTCAATCACCTCATATTCCTGTGTGAGCTGGACAATGAATAAAGAAGACTGAAGAAGAGTTGATGCTTTTGCGTTGTGGTGCTGGCGACAAATGCTAAAAGTACTGTGGACTGCTAAAAGAACTAACAGATCTGTCCTGGAAGAAGTGCAGCCAAAATGCTCCTTGGAATTGAGAATGGCCACACTTCAACTCACCTACTTTGGTCATGTTGTCAGAAGGGACCATTCCCTGGAGAAGGATGTCATGCTTGGTAAGGTGGAGGGTCAATGAAAGGGGGGAAAGCCTTCAACGAGATGGATTGACACGGTGGCTGTGACGATGGAATCAAGTATAGCAAGGATCATGGAGTTGGCGCAGAATCGGGCCATATTTCATTCTGCTGTGCAGTGGGTCACTATGAGTCAGAAAGGACTCGACAGGACCTAACAACAAGAACAATGACAAGGGGTTAATCAAATATGTAATTACTGTAGTGCTCTTTTACATTTCCTTTATTAGTTGTTGTGTTTTCTCCAGGATTAATAATATGCATGCTTAAAGTCCAGGAGTCAGTATTGTATTTTTCCATACTTCACACTTTACATTTGACATTTCATACTTCCTATTTACCACTTTCCCATTCTCATTTTAACAACTAGCATTTTTCACTTTCCACATCCCATGTCACAAATGTACTAAACTTACAAGAGTGTAATTCTACTTCCCCTCTTTTCTTTTCCTCTTAAAGTTATTGTCATATTTTCTACTTAAACATGTATTATAAAGCCCACCTTTGATTTGAGTGGGTTTTTTTTTTAATTTTATTTTGATTTGGCTGAAGATTTACAGAGTATGTTCACTTTTCATACAGCAGTTCACATACACTTTCTCTCATGTTATTGACCAAAATTTACAATGCACCAGCTCCCCTCCCACTTCCTCCCCACAGTTACCTCTCCCCAGTGACCATCCCTCCATACTCTTCTGCACCCTGAGCTGTCTCCCTGTGCACAAGCCGCCCTTCCTTCTCCCATGATTGTTCTCTCCAGGGCGTGTGTCTACTTGAGGTAAATGTTTAACTCACGTGCCTGTACTTTGTTTGGCTGGAAACCACAGGTGTGAGTTCAATTCCAGAACTGAAGGGCAGCTAGGGGCCATAGTCCCAGTGGTTCCACCATGCTCCATTGGACCAGCAAACCTGGTCCCC
>NW_006940904.1:0-1357 GCF_000298275.1 Orycteropus afer afer | reverse complement strand
CTTCTGTGTCTGTGTTAATTGGTTTCCCTTTTCTTTGTTGAAGAGGGTCTGTGCAATCCTTCTGCCTAGTCCGCCATCTTGCCCCGCCTCCTATGGTTAAGTTTTGTTTTGATTTTTTTTTTTTTTATCGAGATAGAGCACACATGCAAGAAAGTGTGTACATTGTCAAATGTGCAGGTCACAACTTAGAGGTACAAGCATAGAGAGAACATTCCCAGCACCCCAGAAGACCCTTCGTGCTCTGCCTTTTCCATTCCCACCCCTCTCCCACAGGTCACGAGTGGCCTGACTTCTTTTGCCTTAGATTCTATTTGTCCACTTTTGAATTTGATTGAAATAGAAGACCATGGATTTGGACTGCCAGCATTTTAATGTTCACTTCCTGCCTTCCTCCAGGCAGGTGAGTGACCCATTTTTGGCCAGTGAGCCATGTTGTTGTTGTGTTATATGCCGTCAAGTCATAGCGACACCTCCTTGGGTTTCCAAGGCAGTATCACTGTGGAAGTAGATTGCCCCATCTTCCTTCCGAGGAGTGGCTGGTGGGTTTGAACTGCCATCCTACTGGTTAGTAGTCAAATGCCTTAGGCACTAAGCCACTAGAGCTCCTCAGTGAGCCCATAGTACTTCTCTAAGGCCTCTATTTCCTGCCTTACTCCCTCCCAACCTGTGTAGGAGCAGAACCAAGGAAGAGACAGCCCACTGGCCTTTTTAAAATGTTGAATGAATGAATAAATCAGGGCCCATAGAAGCCTCAGTGTGTCATGAAACAATAAAATTTCACTAAGATTCAGAGTGAGATAATTACATATTGACTCCTGTGTTTTGCTTCTACAAGGACCACAGCAAGGATTTATAGATGTGAGAAGGAAAAGGAAAGAGGAAGGCTAGCAGCCATAATGCAAGCTTAGGAAAACTTCATGTTACCATCTTTAGTGATATTATAAAAAATTATATATGCATTTTTAAATATATAAATTTTATATATATAATGATATATATAAAAAATTATGTATCATTTTTAAATATATATCTGTTCTCTCCACTAGATTGTGAGGGTAACAATATTGTTATTTACAGCAATGACTCTGTGATGCAAGTACAAAGTATCAGAAGATTTTGAGATTATGCATTTCAAACAAATTCTCAGGTGATGCTTGTTAGGCTGAAGCAAACTCAAGCCACCAACATTTCAGTTAGCAACTTCCTCCGGGTGTCAAGCCCTGATGAGACAGCCTGATAAGACAACCAAAGTAACAGAACCCGCCCAGACTGGAAAGTCCCATGCAGTGGCAAGCTTCCTCTTGTGAAGCCCCCTCATGCTAATTAAGTACAGACCCATGCTAACAGCTAATTGGAC
>NW_006940903.1:0-1357 GCF_000298275.1 Orycteropus afer afer | reverse complement strand
ACAAGCCCGCCCATGCTTACCTTGCTCCCGGAGACCCGGTCCCTCTCGGGAGGGTAACAATACTAGGAAGAAGGAATTGGAGATTGACTTCTAAAAAAATTGGCCAGTGAAAACTTTATGAATAGCAGTGAAATGGTGTCTGATATAGTACCAGAATATAAGAACCTCAGGTTGGAAGTCACTCAAAATACTATGGGAAAAGAGCTGCCTCCTCAAAGTAGAATTGACCTTAGTGATGTGGATGGAGCAAAGCTTCTGGGACCTTCATTTGCTGATGCAGTATAAAAAGAGAAGAAACAGCTGCAAAAATCCATTAATAATTGGAATGTGGAATGTACAAAGTATGAATCTAGAAAAATTGGAAGCTGTCAGAAATGAAATGGAATGCATGAAGATCAACATCCTAGGCATTAGTGAGCAGAAATGGACTGGTGTTGGCCATTTTGAATCAGATAACCATATAGTCTACCATGCCAGGAATGACACATTGAAGAAGAATGGTGATTATTCATTATCAAAAAGAACATTTCAAGACCTATCCTGAACTACAACACTGTCAGTCATAGGAAAACATTCATATGCATGCAAGGAAGACCAGTTAACATGATTAGTATTCAAATTATGCACCAACCACTAATGCCAAAGATGAAGAAATTGAAGATTTTTACCAACTGCTGCAGTCTGAAATTGATTAAACATGTAATCAAGATGCATTGGTAATTACTGGTGATTGGAATGGGTAAGTTGGAAACAATGAAGAAGGATCAGTAGCTGGAAAGTATGGTGCTGGTGATAGAAAAAATGCCAGAGATCACATGATAGAATTTTGCAGGACCAATGACTTATTTGTTGCAAATATCTTTCTTAACAACATTGAACAGGACTATACACATGGACCTCACTGGATGGAATACACATGAATCAAATCAACTACATCTGTGGATAGGGTTGATGGAGAAGCCCAATATCATCAGTCAGAACAAGGCTAGAGGCCAACTGTGGAACAGATGATCAATTGCTCATACATAAGTTCAAATTAAAGCTCAAGAATTTTTTTTTTTTTTAAAGCCTACAAGAGTCAAAGCACAACCTTGAATATATCCCATCTGAATTTAGAGACCGTCTGAAGAATAGATTTGATGAATTGGGCACTAATGACTGAAGACTAAATGAGTTGTGGGATGGCATCAAGAATATCATACATGAGAGGAGTTCCGGCAAGATGGCGGACTAGGCAGAAAGACTGTACAGACCCTCTTCAACAAAGAAAAGGGAAACTAATTAACACAGACACAGAAGATAATCCTGGACCCCCGAGTCTTGAAGGGAAGGATATAGAAGTGGACTAAACCCCAAC
>NW_006940902.1:0-1358 GCF_000298275.1 Orycteropus afer afer | reverse complement strand
TCCTTGGGTTTCCGAGGCAGTATCACTATGGAAGTAGGATTGCCCAACCTTCCTTCTGAGGAGTGGCTGGTGGGTTTGAACCGCCAGCCTTCTTTGAAGACTAAGGTGCGCCTAACCCAAGCCTTGGTATTTTCAATCGCCTCATATGCATATGAAAGCTGGATAATGAGTAAGAAGGACCAAAGAAGAGTTTATGCTTTTGAGTTGTGGTGTTGCCAAAGAATACTGAAAGTACCATGGGCTGCCAGGACAAATCTGTCCTGGAACAAGTGCAGCCAGAATGCTCCTTGGAAATGAGGATGGCCAGACTTCCTCTCATCTACTTTGGTCATGTTGTCAGAAGGGAACATTCCCTGGAGAAGAATATCATGCTTGGTAAAGTGGAGGGTCAGCTAAAGAGGGGAAGGCCCTTGATGAGATGGAATGACACAGTGGCTGCAACAATGGGCTCAGGCACACCAAGGATTGTGAGGCTGGCGCCGGACTGGGCAGTGTTTCGGTCTGTTGTACACAGGGTTGCTATGGGTCAGAGCCAACTCGACGGCACCTAACAACAACAACAACAACAACTATCTGTGCCAGGTGTAAAAACACAGGAAGAAACCCAAGCCCCAAACACCAGTCCATGAAAAAACTGTCAAACACTAAAAGAAAAAATGAGAAAAACACAAAGCAATGACTTTTCAGAGTTAAATATATTTAATTTAGAAAATTGCCTGTTAGAGATTATATAATTTTGCTTATGAAATAGTGTTCTGGTTACCCAGTGCTGCTCTGACAAGTATACCATGAATGGAATGGCCTTAACAAACAGGAGTTTATTCTTACAATTTGGAGGCTTTAAGTCCAAGTTCAAAGTGCCAGGCTCTAGGGGCTAAGTAAAAGCCCCTCAACCTTGGGGACCAGCTCTGCCTCCTGATCCCGGCCCACTGGAACTAGAGGCTTTTCTTCACTCAGACAGCTGCTGGCTGCTGAGGCTGAGAAACCCCAAGGTTGACAAGTAAAAAGGCACAGTCCCAATGTTACCACACGGCAGGCCATTGACTTAAGTCCATTGTAAGTCCCAAAGGTCAGCAAAGCATAGCAGCCTGCTGAGCAACGACACACTACATGCAGGGTCCAAGTGTGCCATAGGCTAGAGACCATTCTCAAAGCTTCTGCTTATATACAGGAAGCAGACCACATACCCAAAGGCATCTACTCAGCTGTTCACAGTAGATTCCACCATGGAGTTGATTACCAGTCTCATGGGGAATACTACATCCAGCTGCCCAACCACTCAACCAGGCCTAGCCAATTTGACACACAAACATAACCACCACAAATAGTAATGCTGTTATGTGCCGTCAAGTCGGACC
>NW_006940901.1:0-1357 GCF_000298275.1 Orycteropus afer afer | reverse complement strand
TTTACATGTTATATGAGAAAATAAAAGTAATGTAAAAAAATGCTTGATTTTCTTTTTCCTTCCAAACTACAAAGGTAATAAAATATGATCCCTGGAAAAAGGTAATCGTTTAAAAAAAAGAGAGAGAGAGAAAAAGCCAACCATCTCACCCTGTCCACCTAATTTTACTCCACCTGCTCACATGTACACACACTGGTGCCTAGTAGGAGTTTTATGTTCATTCTATCACTTTCCTCAATGAAGATTGTTACCGATTGAATTGTGTCTCCAGAAAGGATACACTGAAGTGCTAACCCCAGGTACCAGTGAATGTGGCCTTGTTTAGAAATAAGAGTCTTCGAAGGTTTCACCAGTTAACATGAGGTCATATTCATTACCTACTAATTGGAGCACATCTTAATCCAATATGAAAGGTGTCCTATTCAGGCAGTCCCTTGGTTACAAACACCCAACTTACATACAACCCGTAGTTTCAAACCAGCCTCTGCTTGCCTTGAGTGCAAACCCAGAGACAGTGCATGGGAAGGGGCCAAGTGACATCCCATCTCTCCCCTGACACGTCCTGTAGCAGCTGGCAGGCACCCCTGCACCTACCCATCCCCAGAACCTGTGGTGCCCTCCGTAAAGCAAGCCCAGGAAGTGATGGTGGCATGCAGAGTGCACAGGCCTCCAGGGCCATGCAGGGCCATGGGGCCTCCACCACAGCCGCAGAACCAGTGCAGGCTCGACGGGGGCTGGCAGGGCCCTGGGCTGGGAGAAAGGCTAAAGGCATGGACTTGGCTTCCCTCCGCACTGCCTAGATGTGCACTGCATTGGCACTGTCTGCACTTGGACATAGCACAGTGACCCCAGACCCCAATTTGGACCAAAGCTGGCCTTTTCCCAGCCCGACGTTAGCCACGTCCCCAACCCTACATCATGCAGCCCAAGCCGGTCACCAGGCTCCCATGGATGGCGGAGAGTGAGAATTCAGGTGTGAAAGGAATGAGATCCACCAGATGAGGGCACAAGGCCAAGTACAAGCCTGCACTGGCTGCCTGGTGCCACAGAGTCCTTGCCACCTATGCCACCAGCAAAATACAATGGTTAGTAATGCTTATCAAAACGTTATTATTATTATTCCTCTACGGTTATGTTAAGGGTGTTTTAGTGTATCTGGAAGTGTTTCTTTAACATTTTTATGCATAGAAAGTTACATTATATACTATACACTAAGGCAAACATTTGACTGACGTTGTTGTTGTTGTTGTTGTTATCTGCCGTCGAGTCAGCCCCAACTCATAGCGACCCCTCCTTGGGTTTCCGAGGCAGTATCACTACGGAAGTAGATTGCCCCATCTTCCTTCCGAGGAGTGGC
>NW_006940900.1:0-1358 GCF_000298275.1 Orycteropus afer afer | reverse complement strand
GAAGATGAAAGGAATACACAGAGTCACTGTACCAAAAAGAACTGGTCAATCTTCATCCATTTCAGGCGGCGGCATGTGTTCAAGAACCAGTGGTATTGAAGGAAGAAGTCAAAACTGCACTGTAGGAATTGGCAAAGAACAAGGATCCAGGAATTGACTGAATACCCACTGAGATGTTTCAACAAACAGGTGCCCCACTGGAGGCACTCACTCAATTATGCCAAGAGATTTGGAAGACAGCTACATGGCCAACTGACTGGAAGAGATCCATATTTGTACCCATTCCAAAGAATGGTGATCCCACAGAATGTGGAAATTATTGAACAATATGATTGATATTGCATGCAAGTAAAATCTTACTGAAGATGATTAAAAAGCAGTTGCAGCAGTATATCGACAGAGAACTTCCAGAAATGCAAGCTTGATTCACAATAGGATGTGGAATGAGGGATATCATTGTTGATGTCTGATGGATCTTGGCTCAAAGCAAAGATGACCAGAAAGATGTTTACTTGTGTTTCATTGACTAAACAAAAGCATATGACTGTGTGGATCATAACAAATTGTGGATAACATTGAGAAAAATGGGAATTCCATAAAACTTAATTGTACTCATGAGGAAACTGTACATAGACCAGGAGGCTGTCATTTTAACAGAAAAAGGGAACACTGCATGGTTTAAAATTAAGTAGGGAGTGCATCAGGGTTGTATCCTTTCATTATATTTATTCAATCTGTATGCTGAGCAAATAATCCGAGAAGCTGGATTATATGAAGAAGAACGTGGCGCATCAGGTTTGGAGGAAGAATCACTAACAACCTGTGATACACTGACGACACAACTTTGCTTGAAGAAAGTGAGGATGACTTGAAGTTCTTACTGATGACGATTGAAGAATACAGTCTGCAGTATGGATTACATCTCAATATAAAGAAAACAAAAATCCTCACACCTGGACCTATAAGCAGCATTACGATAAATGGAAAAAAAAAAAAATGAAATTGTCAAAGACTTGCTTGGTTCTACAGTCAATGCCAATGGACATCAGATGACATATAGCACTGGGCCAGTCAGCTGCAAGGGACTTCTTTCAAGTGCTGAAAAGCAAAGATTTCTCCTTGAGGACCTAGATGAGCTTGACACAAGCCATGGTATTTTCAATCACCTCATAGCATGTGAGAGCCAGACAATGAATAAGGAGGACCGAAGAAGAGTTGATGCTTTTTGAGCTGTGGTGTTGGCAAAGAATGCTGAAAGTACCATGGACTGCTAAAGGAACTAGCAGGTCTGTTCTGGAGAAAGTGCACCCAGAACGCTCCTTGGAGGCGAGAATGGCCAGACTTCATCTCACATACTT
>NW_006940899.1:0-1356 GCF_000298275.1 Orycteropus afer afer | reverse complement strand
TTAGGATTTCATTCTGGCTTTTTCAACTAGTAGAATTTTTAATTCTGGCTGATATTTTCAATTTCAAGAGCTTTTTCTCCAGTTGCCATTTAACCTTTTTTTTTTTTCTGTGTCCGTTTAGTAGACATACTTTATCTCTCTGAGGATATTATTTATAGTTTTCTGAAGTTTTCATTTGTTCCTTTTATTTTTCAGTTCCTGAGTTCCTCTTTTCTTGAGTTCATCTCTGTCTTTCATATGAGAGGTTTTTTCCCAAAGTGTGGTAGTTCTTAGTTCTGTTCACTAAAATGTTGAATGGAAAGTCCTCTGTGCTTGTTCGGAGGACTTTGAACCGGCTCATTCCAGCTACGTCCCCTGCTGGGAATTTGCATTTCTACCCCAGATATAGTGGATCAGAACCTACATTTTAATGAGATCTGTAAGAATTACCTGAGAATTCTGTTAAAATGTGGATTGTGATTCAGTATATCTTAGGTGGAAATGCATATTCTCAGCAGGGGTAGAACCAGAATGAACCAGTTCCAAGCCCTGGGTTGGAGGGAGGTAGTTATCTGGTGCTGCAGGATGGAGGAGATCTGAGGAATCTAAATGCTCTTTATACAGATTTTTCAATTAATTTTCCTATTTTCAGCCAAATTCTTTGTCCCTGACTTCAGCCATATGTGGTACGTCCAAGTTTGAACTTTTTTGGGTACACAGTAAGAATCGGCACACTTCTAATTGGAAATCCTTTTAAATGCAGGCCTCTGTGCTAAGTCAGTTACATCCCTTCACTTTCTGGATTCTGGAATTTTATAGACATTTCTGTCCACTGTCATCTCATTTCCCATTCTTTGTCTTTCTGGGTTTCTACCCTGCTTTACTGTCATTTTAGTAGGCTATTGGGAGGAAGCAAAGATACATGCATGGGTCACGTTTAACCTCTTACTTCCTCTCCACAGTTTTCATATCTCTTCGAGAAGAACTATGTCTTGTAAAGGCGTAGTTTATCCCGTTGTCAACGTTACGTGTCTACCTTTCCTTCAGAACAGTATCTTCCCTGGTGGTCGCACCCAGGGCTTCTGTGTCACACAATCCCAGAAACGCCATTCCCCTTGACATCCCCTGCAGCTGTGGTTAGTTGCCATCAAGTCATTTCTAACTCAGTGGCAATCCCCTGTGTGCAGAGTAGCACTGCCCCATAGTGTTTTCAAGGCTGTGCCCTTTCACAAGTAGATCTTCAGTCCTGTTTCCCAAGGTGCATTTGGGGGGGGGGTGTTCAAACTGCCAACCTTTTGGCTAGTGAGTGCTTAACCTTGTGAGCCACCAGGGCTAGCAAAGCATCTGGTAAAGAGGCATGCACATGTTCAGTGAACC
>NW_006940898.1:0-1358 GCF_000298275.1 Orycteropus afer afer | reverse complement strand
ATCCCTTGTTCCATGTCCTCTTCTGAATCCAGCTTGCACCTCTGGAAGTTCTCTGTCAATATACTGCTGCAACCATTTTTTAATTATCTTCAGTAAGATTTTACTTGTGTGTGATATTAATGATATTGTTCAATAATTTCCACATTCTGTGGAATCACCATTCTTTGGAATGGGCACACATATGGATCTCTTCCAGTCAGTTGGCCAGGTAGCTGTCTTCCAAATCTCTTGGTGTAACCAAGTGAGTGCCTCCAGCAGAGCATCCATTTGTTGAAACATCTCAATGGCTTTTCCATCAATTTCTGGAGCCTTTTTCTTCGGCAATTCCTTCATTGCAGCTTTGACCTCTTCCTTCAATACTGTTGGTTCTTGATCATATGCCACCTCCTGAGATGAATGCACATCAACCAGTTCTTTTTGGTCCAGTGACTCTGTGTAGTCCTTCCATCTTCTCATTCAATATTTTGCCCATAGAATCTTTCAATATTGGAACTTGAGGCTTACATTTTTCCTCAGTTCTTTCAGTTTGAGAAATGCCAAGTGTGTTCTTTCCTTTTGGTTTTCTAACTCCAGGTCTTTGCACATTTCATTATAGTAATTGGCTTTGTCTGCTCGAGCTGCTCTTTGAAATCTTCGTTTAGCTCTTTTATTTTGTCATTTCTTCCATTTGCTTTAGCTACTCTCCATTCAAAGGCAAGTTTCAGAGTCCCTTTTGACATCCACTTTGGTCTTTTCTTCTTTTCTTGTCTTTTTAATGAACTCTTGGTTTCTTCATGGATGATGATCTTGATGTCATCCCATAATTCTTCCAGTTTTTGGTCATTGGTGTTCAATGCATCAAATATGTTCTTTAGATGGTCTCTAAATTCAGGAGGGATATATTCCAGGTCATATTTTGACTCTCGTGGACTTGTTTTAATTGTCTTCAAGTTGAACTTGCATTTGAGCAGTTTATGGTCTGTTCCACAATCAGCTCCTGGCCCTCTTTTGACTGAAGATAATGAGATTTTCCATTGCCTCTTGCCACAGATATAGTCAATCTGATTCCCGTGTACTCCATCTGGTGAAGTCCACATGTATAGCCACTGTTTGTGCTGTGGAAAAAAGATATTTGCAATGAATAAGTCGTTGGTCTTACAAAATTCTACCATTGAGTTCCAGCATTATTTCTGTCACCAAGGCCAAATTTTCCAACTACCGGTGATTCTTCTTTGTTTCTAACTTTTTCTAACTAGTAATAATTAACACACCTTGATTGCATGTTCAGTCAATTTCAAACTGCAGAAGTTGATAAAAATCTTCAATTTCCTCATCTTTGGCTTTGGTGGTTGGTGCATAAATTTGAATAATAGTCATAT
>NW_006940897.1:0-1306 GCF_000298275.1 Orycteropus afer afer | reverse complement strand
GAGACAAAGTATATGTGAACTGCTGTATGAAAAGTGAATTTACCCTGTAAATCTTCACCCAAATCAAAATAAAATTTAAAAAAATAAATAATAAATAACATGGCAGTCAATATGGCAGGCAAATGGTTCAAGCCCAAAGAACCAGAGGTCATATGATGATGAGCCAGATGAAGGCTCCAGATTGAGCACAAAGCCTAAGAGCTTTGCCAGAACACCCATATGTATTGGAAGCAGGCAACATGCCTGAGGAAACTCCCTTTCAACTGATTGACTGCCCATAGCAGAGCTCATCATGAAAAAGATTACATTATTTCAGATCTTATCATGGAGGACAACTAGTTTATAACTGCCAAGCCATAAGAATGATGGCCCAATCAAGTTGACACACAAACTTATCCATCACAGATTAGGTTTTGAGGGAGGAGTAACTCAGGATAAGGTAAAATTTCCCAATTTAAATTCAAATTAGTTTGAAATGTTCAAAAGAGAAAAGACTACTTTGCAGGATGAACTGGTTCCAGAATAGAACTAGAACAGAGTACTGAAATTATGACTGATTTAATTAACATTCACTGATTGATGTATATTAAACTTCTAACTTTCCCACTAAACCTGAGAAACAGGACAGAACTTGATATATTTAAGAATCTCTTTTCTCACTAGAAAAAGACATTATATAAACCATGAACTGAAGATATAAAACACTTCTTATGTAAAAACTTTTACTTCCTCAAATGTACAGTTGCACTGTAGACCTCAGAGATGGCTTTTCCCTCCAAGTAAAAGCAGAGCCCACCACTTGTTTGTCAGTTTGTCATACTGTGATGGCTTGCATGTTGCTGTGAGGCCGAAGGCTATGCCACTGGAATTTCAAATACCAGCAGGGTCACCCATGATAGAAAGTTTTCAGCAAATCTTCCACATTGGAAAGAAGGACAGGGCCATCCACTTCTGAAAAAAAAAAAAAAATGGCCACTGAGAGCCTTATGAATGCCAGTGAGACACTCTTTGAGATATTACTGGAAACTGTTATGAATAGCCCTGAATCAGTGTCCAATATAATGCCCAAAGATGAGTCCCTCAGATTGGAAGGCACTCAAAAACAACTGTGAGACAGATACCTCCCTGTAATAGTTGTTGTTGTTGTTGTTAGATGCTGAGTCGTTTCCGACTCATAGCGACCCCATGCACAGCAGAACAAAACGCTGACCAATCCCGCGCCAGCTCCACGATCCCTGCTATATTTGAGCCCATCATCACAACCACCATGTCAATCCATCTCGTTGAAGGCCTCCCCCTCTTTCGT
>NW_006940896.1:0-1358 GCF_000298275.1 Orycteropus afer afer | reverse complement strand
TACAAAGGACAGCCAGTAAGAATAAGCTCTGATTTCTCAGCAGAAACCATGCAAGTGAGAAGGCAATGGATGGTATATATAAAACCCTGAAAGAGAAGAATTTTCAACCAAGAATTATATACTCAGCAAAATTGTCCCTCAAATGTGATGGTGAAATTAGGAGATTTACAGATAAACAGAAACTAAGGGAATTTTTTAAAACCAGACTAACCTTACAAGACATGCTAAAGGGAGTCCTTTGAACAGAGAACCAAAAATAACAAATAACAACCGACCAGTAATACACAAGATGATATAACCCAGAAACCACAGCTATGGACATATCCAAAGTAAAATGAGCTTACAAGATTGTAAACAGGGAACTAGAAACATCAATTGGCAAGTGAAGACAACTACAAACAAAAAGAGGGAAAAGACTGTGTAGTTACAGAACTTCTAAATGGTGAGAAAATTAAGAAAGTTTCAAGATAGAATGGACTGTTCTAAACTCGGGGAGAAATTTATAAATCATAGGGTAACCTCAAAGAAAAATGATACACCTTCACATAACTATAAAAAGAGGACAAGCACAAATATTCAGCATATACTAAAACAACAGCAACAAAGGGGATGATAACACAACTCATAAATATAATGAGCTCAGCACGGAAAATAATATGGAACAAAGAAACCAGGGACACCATGAAAAAACACATAACAAAGTGATAGCAACTAATTCAAACTTATCAATAATTACCCTGAATGATAATGGATTAAATGCACCACTCAAGAGTGTGGCAGATTGGATAAGAAAAAAAAACCAACAATATGCTCCCGAAAAGAGACACATCTTAGAGATAAAGACAAAAATAGACTAAAAATTGAAAGTTGGAAAAAGATATATCAAGCAAATGGTAACTGTAAGAGAACAGGTATTGCAATATTAATTTCTGATGAAATTGACTTTAAGACAAAAACCACCATATGAGAAAAGGAAGGACATTATATAATGATTAAAGGATCAATTGATCATGAAGATATAACCATAATAAATATCTACGGACCCAACGAAAGGGCACCAAAATACATAATTCAGACTTTAAAAGAGTTGAAAAGCCAATTAGATTACTTGACTCTCATAGTGGGAGATTTTAATACACCACTTTCTTTGAAAGATAAAACAACTGGAAAGAAACTCAATAAAGATGCAGAAGAGCTAAATAAAACATTCCACTAATTGGGCCTTATAGACATCTACAGAGCACTTCACCCAACAGCAACACAATATACATTCTTCTCCAGTGCACATGGAACTTTTTCCATGATAGACCATATGGTAGGCTATAAAGCAAGCCTTAATAAATTTAAAAACATTGAAA
>NW_006940895.1:0-1308 GCF_000298275.1 Orycteropus afer afer | reverse complement strand
TGCAAAGCATCTTCTCAGATCATAATGCTATCAAATTAGAAATCAACTGTAGGAAGATCAACAGAAAAAAGAGTAACACATGGAAACTGAACAAACCCTCCTTAAGAAAGACTGGGCAAGAGAAGAAATAAAAATTGACATTCAAAAATTCCTTGAATCAACAGAGAATGAAATCACAACATACCAAAATCTTTGGGACATAGCAAAAGAAGTGATCAGAGGTCAATTTATAGCAATAAATGCACATGTCAAAAAAGAACAAAGAGCCAAAATCAACACTTTAAGCCAACATCTCCAACAATTAGAAAAAGAACAGAAAGAAAAGCCTAGTCACCAGAAGAAAGGAAATAATAAAGATTCTAGTAGAAATCAATGAAACAGAACACAGAAAGACAATAGAAAAAATCAACAAGACTAGAAGTTGGTTTTTTGAAAATATTAATAAAATTGACAAACGACTAGCAAATCTAACAAAGGAAAAGAGGGAGAGAATACAAATAACACAAATAAGAAATGAAATGGGTGACATCACACCAGACCCAACTGAAATAAAAAGGAAGGGAACCCTGGTAGCGTAGTGCCTCAGGCACTTGACTGCTAACCAGAAGGCTGGCGGTTCAAATCTACCAGCCACTCCTCGGAAGGAAGATGGGCAATCTACTTCCATAGTGATATTGCCTTAAAAACCCAAGGAGGGGGTGCTATGAGTTGGGTCCAACTTGACGGCACATAACAACAACAACATGAAGAATGGTACCCTAACAAATTTGAAAATCTGAAAGAAATGGATACATTTCTGGAAACCCACCACTTACTTAAATTAACACAGACTGATGTGGAAAAGGTGCACAGATGCATAACAAAAGAAGAAATTGAACAGGTCATCAAAAAATTACCAACAAAAAAAAAGTCCTGGACCAGATGGTCTCACCGGAGAATTCTACAAAACATTCAGAGAAGAGCTGATATCAATCCTACTTAACTATTCCAAAACATAGAAAAGGATGGAATTCTATCTAACTCATTTTATGAAGTAAGCATAACCTTGATACCAAAACAAGACAAAGACATCACTCAAAAGGAAAACTACAGACCAATATCCCTCATGAATATAGATGCTGTGATAGTTGGAGCTGTGTGTCAACTTGGCTGGACCCCAGTTCTGTGTGGTTGTTCCCAGGATGGGATTGGATGACTGTGCTCTGAGTGGCCAATCTGCCCAAGGGGAGTTTCCCTAGGGAGGGGTGTGGCCTGCTTCCAGGATATCCAGGGACATCCTGGGAAGAGAGACATTCTTTGGTGGATTGG
>NW_006940894.1:0-1358 GCF_000298275.1 Orycteropus afer afer | reverse complement strand
TATACCACAAATGGGATGGCCTTAACAAACAGGAGTTTATTCTGTCACAGTTTGGAGGCTTTAAGTCCAAGTTCAAAGTGCCAGGCTCTAGGGGATGTGTGAAAGCCCCTCAATCTTGGGGTCCAACTCTGCCTCCTGCTCCCAGCCCACTGAAGCTAGAGGCATTTCTTCACTCAAACAGCTGCTGGCTGCTGAGTCTGAGAAGCCCCAAGGTTGAGAAGTAAAAGGGCACAGTCCTAATGTTACCAAACCACATGGCAGGACACTAATTTAAGTCCATTTTAAGTCCCAAGGTCGGCAGAGCATAGCAGGCTGCTGAGCAACGGCACAGCTACATGCAGGATCCAAGTGTGCCATAGGCTAGCTACTATCCCCAAGGCTTCTCCTTATATACAGGAAGCAGACCATATCCCAAAGGCAGCTACTCAGCTGCTTGTGGTAGATCCCACTGTGGAGTTGATTGCTAGTCTCATCATGGGGAATAACTACCACCAGCTGCCCAGCCACTCAACCAGGCCCAGCCAAGTTGACATACAAACATAACCACCACACCATTCTTTGCAATGTTATCCATAATTTGTTATGATCCACACAGTCAAATGCTTTTGCATGGTCAATGAAACACAAACAACATCTTTCTGGTATTCTTTGCTTTGAGCCAAGATCCATCTGACAACAGCAAAAATAGCCCTCATTTCACATCCTCTTCTGACTCCATCTTGCGTTTCTGGAAGTTCCCTGTCAACATACTACTGCCACGGTTTTTTAATTATCTTCAGCAAGATTTTACTTGCATGTGATATTAATGATATTGCTCAATAATTTCCACATCCTGTGTAATTACTTTTCTTTGGAATGAGTACAAATAGGGATTTCTTCCAGTCAGGTGGCCAGGTAACCATCTTCCAAATTTTTGGCATTGATGAGTAAGTGCCTCTAGCACAGGATCTGTTTGTTGAAGCTACTCAATAGGTATTCTGTAAGTTCCTGGAGCCTTCTTTTTTGCCAATTCCTCCAGTGCAGATTCAACTTCTTCTTTCAATACCATTGGTTCTTGATCATATGCCATCTGTTGATCTAGATGAACATCAGCCAATTTCTTTTTGGTACAGTGACTCTGTATTTCTTCCATCTTCTTTTGATATTTCCTGCATCATTCAATATCTTGCCCATAACATCTTTCAGTATTGCAACTTGAGGCTTGAATTGTTTCTTCAGTTCTTTCAGCTTGAGAAATCGTAAGTGTGTTCTTCTCATTTGATTTTCTAATTCCAGGTCTTTGCACATTTCATTATAATAATTGACTTTGCCTTCTTGAGCTGCTCTTTGAAATCATGTGTTCAGCTCTTTTATCTTGT
>NW_006940893.1:0-1300 GCF_000298275.1 Orycteropus afer afer | reverse complement strand
GGGTGAGACCTCCTACTTTGTTCTTCTCCTTCAATAAGGTTTTGCTTATCTGAGTTCTCTTTCCTTTCCATATAAAGTTAGTGATTGCTTTTTCCATACTCTTAAAAAATTTTGAAGAGGTTTGGATTGGGATTGCATTTATTGTATAGATTGCTTTGGCTAGAATTGTCATTTTCACAATGTTCAATCTTCCTGTCCATGAGTATGATATATTCTTCCATTTATGTTAATCCCTTATGGTTTCTTGAAGTAGTATTTTATAGTTTTCTTTGTATAGGTCTTTTGTGTCCCTGGTAAGATTTATTCCCAGGTATTTTATTTTTTGGTAGCTATTGTAATTGGTATTGATTTCCTTATTTCTTTTTCAGCAATCTCTTTGCTGGTGTAGAGGAATCCAACTGATTTTTGGATGTTGATCTTGTATCCTGCCATGATACAAAAACTCTCAATTAGTTCCAGCAGATTTTTGACTGAGTCTCTTGGGTTTTCTAGGTATAGGATCATATCATCAGCAAATAGGGATGTTTGACTTCTCCCTTACCAATTTGGATGTGTTTGATTTTCCTTTCTTGCCTTATGGCCCTTGTTAGGACTTCCAGTACAATGTTGAATAGAAGTGGGCATCCTTGTCTGCTTCCTGTTCACAAGAGGAATGGTTTCAGTCTCTCTCTATTAAGAATAATGTTGGCTGTTGGTTTTGCATGTTGTTGTTGTTATTTTCCATTGAGTTGGCCCCAATTCATAGCGACCCCTCCTTGGGTTTCCGAGGCAGTGTCACTATGGAAGTAGGATTGCCCAACCTTCCTTAGATGCCCTTTATTATGATGAGGAATGTCCCTTCTATTCCTATTTTTCTGAGAGATTTGATCAGGAAGGGAGTTGAATTTTATCAAATGCCTTCTCTGCATCAATTGAAATGATTATGTGGTGGATGATGTTGATTGTTTTTCTAATGTTGAACCATCCTTGAATGCCTGATATGAACCGCACTTGGTTATGATGAATGATTTTCTTGATATGTTGTTGCAGTCTATTGGCTAGGATTTAGTTAAAGACTTTTACATCTGCATTCATGAGGGATATTGGTCTGTAGTTTTCCTTCTGAGTGATGCCTTTACCTGGTTTTGGTATCAAGGTTATGCTTGCTTCATAAAATGAGTTTGGGAGGATTCCATCCTTTTATATATTTTGGAATATTTTCAGTAGGATTGGTGTCAGTTCTTCTCTGAATGTTTGGTAGAATTCTCTGGTAAAACCGTCTGGGTCAGTACTTTTTTTTTTGTTGGTAATTTTTTTGATG
>NW_006940892.1:0-1306 GCF_000298275.1 Orycteropus afer afer | reverse complement strand
TGTATCAAGAGTGAATTTGCTCTGTAAATCTTCAACCAAATCACACACACAAAAAAAAAAATCATTGCTATGCTTGAGCTCATCATCACACCCACTGCATTAATTCATCAAACTGACCCTCTAATTAACCAAGCATGCTATCCTCCAGGGACAGGTCCCTTCCAACAAAAATCAAAGTATGAGAGATGAAATCTGACATTCTCACTTCTAAGGAGCATTCTGATTGTGTTTTCCCCAAGACAGATTTGTTGATTCTACTCACAGTCCATTGTACACTTCATATCCTTCACCAATGCCATAATTCAAATGCATCAATTTTTCTGAGGTCTTCATTGCCCATTGTCCTGTACTCATATACATATAAAGCTATTGAAAATGCCATGCTTTGGGTTAGGCACACATTAGTCTTCAAAGTGACATCTTTGCTCTTTGTTGTTGTTGTTGTAGTAGACTTGCACAATTTGTTATGATCCAGAGTTGAATGCTTTTGTATAGTCAATAAAACACAGGTAAACATCGTTCTGGTATTCTCTACTTTCAGCCAAAATCCATCTGGTATCAACTATGGTAACCCTTGTTCCAAGTATTCTTCTGAATTTGGCTCAAATTTCTGAAGGCTTCTTGAAAATATACTGCTGTAACTGTTCTTGGATTATTTGCAGAAAAAACATTATTTGCATTTGATATTAATATTTTTCAATAATTTCCACATTTTAGTGGATCACCTTTATGATGTGCACAAATATAGATCTCTTCCAGTTGGTGGGCCACCTGTCTGTCTTCCAAATTTCTTGGTGTGAAAAAGTGAGTGCTTCCAGTGCTGCATCCATTTGTTGAAATGTCTCAGCGGATGCTCCATCAATTCCTGGAGTCTTGTTTTTCACTAATTCCTTCAGTGCAGTGTGGATTTCTTCTTTCAAAACCTTCAGTTCTTGATCATATGCTACCTCCTGAAATGTATGAATGTTGAAAAATTCTTTTTGTTGCAGTGACTCTGTATTCCTCTAACTTCTTTTAATGCTTCCTATATCATCCCATATTTTGCCCATAGAATTCCTCAATACTGCAAATCAAGACTTCAATTTTTTTCTTCAGTTCTTTTAGCTTGAGAAATTACTAGAGTGTTCTTCCCTTTTGATTTTCTAACTCTAGCTCTTTTCATATTTCATTATAATACTCTGTCTTCTCAATCTCAATCGGTATGCCATCAATTCCCAGAGCCTTGTTCTTCACCAGTTCTTTCATTGCAGCTTTGACTTCTTCCTTCATTACCATTGGTTCTAGATCATATGCCACTTCCTGAAAT
>NW_006940891.1:0-1358 GCF_000298275.1 Orycteropus afer afer | reverse complement strand
TACAGAAGATAATCCTGGACCCCTGAGCCTTGAAGGGAAGGATATAGAAGTGGACTAAACTCCAACTAGCAGAAGAATTTTCATGAAAACACCAAAAAAGAAGACATATGGAGCTGCGGTCTGGCAGCAATCCTGACAGCACAGACAGCTTGGATATTGTCAAGTGGTGATAAGACCTAAGAATTGACCTAAAAATCAGCCCTGCTATCCAGCGACTCCATGGAGGACTGCTCTGGTGGCTGGTGAATAAAAGGGGAAGCAGCGAAGAGGAAGGTGTGCTGAGCTGTGGACTTTTGTCTGCCCAGAGGGCACAGCCATTTTCAATGTTTACAAGTGGTTTGACCATTTTGGATATTTAAAGCAACAACATTCTCCCATTCCAGGGACTTAAGAACAGGATCCACTTGCTGGGACCCACAAGGACATTCCAGACACCGACGACTGGAAAGGTGCAAAATTCCCCTTGCTACTCTTATACCCCACACCCTCTTGGTGAACAGACGTGTGGCCATCTCTCACTGCCACCCACCTTCTGGGCCGGCAGGAACTCCATTCCAGTCTGTGTGCTCGGAGGGAGCCTGGGTATCCTGTCCTGCCCTGCCCCCATTTTTTTTTTCTCTTCTTTCTGTTTTTTAGTTTATTTGTTTTTGCCTGTTTTATTACTTTTGTCCTCTGTACTATTTTTCTTTTTTCTTTCTCCTCTCAGGTTCTAGTTTTCAGCTTTTTTTTTTTTCTTTTTCCTGTTCCAGGTTGCAATTTTGTCTTCTTTCTCATAGTTAACCCTCTTCTTTGTTTTTTTTTTTTTTGCATTTTCCCATTTTTTTTTCTTCACTTTTTTCTTCTTTGTCATTTTTTTTTCTCTTATTGCCCTCTTCCCAGATATTGCAGAGGTTTTTATTTTTGCTTTTTTTTTCTTGTTTGGTTACTATTCCTGTATTATTACATGGTGTGTGTTTTGTCCATTTGCTTTTACTTTTTTGACAGTTAGTCAATAGTTATTTTTGTCTAACTGAGTGGAAGACAGCAACAGTCCCCATACAACACAACTATACCCACACCTTCTACAACTTCACTTACTGAGAGCCACCACTTCCTTCTCCACCAAGAAGCCAATGATAAACAACCACCAATAAGAGCCTGAATCACCCTTGGATGTGCTTCACACTTACCAGAGATCTAAATACAACAACACCACAATGTCTTGGAGACAACAAACCATCACAATCTACTCAAAGAAGCAAGATAACATGGTAGAAACAAGGGAGCAGGATATAGACCCAGAACACATCCCTGAGGAAGAAGCAGCATTGGAACTCTCTGATAAGGAATTCAAAAGAATTATATTTAGGTATCTTCAA
>NW_006940890.1:0-1358 GCF_000298275.1 Orycteropus afer afer | reverse complement strand
TGAGTAGCTGCCTTAGGGATGTGGTCTGCTTCCTGTATATAAGGAGAAGCCTTGGGGATAGTCTCTAGCTTATGGCATGCTTAAACCCTGCATGTAGCCATGTCATTGTTCAGCAGCCTGCCATGCTCTGCCGACCTTGGGACTTTTCAATAAACTTGAATCAATGGCCTGCTATGTTGTTTGGTAATATCGGGACTGTGCCATTTTATTTGTCAACTTTGGACTTGTTAACCTCAGCAGCCAGTAGCTGCCTGAATGAAGAGATGCCTCTAGCTTCAGTG
Organism: Orycteropus afer afer; assembly: GCF_000298275.1. Lineage (NCBI taxonomy): Eukaryota > Metazoa > Chordata > Mammalia > Tubulidentata > Orycteropodidae > Orycteropus > Orycteropus afer. Next base: position 1,077 of record NW_006940890.1, on the reverse strand, counting down.
GGCCAGGAGCAAGAGGCAGAACTGAAGCCCAAGGTCAGGGGGCTTTCACACAGCCCCTAGAGCCTGGCACTTTGAAAATAGACTTCTAGCCTCCCAAACTGTAAGAGAATAAACTTCTGTTTGTTCAAGCAATCCCATTTGTGGTATATTGCTGTCAGAGTGGCACTAGGTAACCAAAACAGATGATAACCACATGCCTACAAGGAAGACCAGTTACTACTACTATTATTCAAATTTACGCATCAACCACCAATGCCAAAGATGAGGAAATTGAAGATTTTTACCAACTTCTGCAGTCTGAAATTGACCAAACATGCAATCAAGATGTGTTGATTATCACTGGTGATTGCAATGCAAAAGTTGCAAACAAGAAAGAATCACCAGTATTTGGAAAATATGGCCTTGGTGATAGAAATAATGCTGGAGATGGCGTGATAGAATTTTGGAAGACCGATGACTTATTCATTGCAAATGTCTTTTTTTCAACAACACAAACAGTGGATATACACACGGAATTCACCAGATGTAGTACACAGGAGTCAGATGGACTGCATCTATGGAAAGAGGCAATGGAGAAGTTCAATATCTTCAGCCAAAACAAGGCCAGGGGCTAACTGTGTAACAGACCATCAACTGCTCATATGCAAGTTCAAGTTGAAGCTGAAGACAATTAAAACAAGTTCACAAGAGACAAAATATGACCTTGATTATATCCCTCCTGAATTTAGAGACTAGCTAAAAAATAGATTTGGTGCACTAGACACAAATGATTTAAAACCAGAAGACTGTGGGATGACATCAAGAACATCATCCATGCACTGTCAACCACTCTGAGGGGGATCTATGTAGGAGATCCTGGATAGAAGGGAAGAACAATGTGGAATAAAACTCAAAATCATAAAAAAAAGAGGGGGGGGACCATGTTTGCTGGTCTGATAGAGCCTGATGGAACCCTTGAGACTATGGCCCCTAGTTGCCCTTCAGGTCATGAACTGAACCAACTCCTGTGGCTCCCACCCAAACAAAAGACAGGCATATGAGCTGAACATTTACATTAGGTAGATGCACTTATTGGAG
>NW_006940889.1:0-1359 GCF_000298275.1 Orycteropus afer afer | reverse complement strand
GGCAGTATCACTACGGAAGTAGGATTGCCCAACCTTCCTTCTGAGGAGTGGCTGGTGGGTTTGAACCGCCAGCCTTCTGGTGAGCAGTCAAGTGCCTTAGCCACTATGCTACCAGAGCTCCTTAGTATGATGAATTGGGAACTTACTACAGAGTGGAAATATTTTTGATAGTGGTTTTTATACTTCCTATTTTGTTCAAATATTATGATTTTGTGAATGTGCTATGAGGAACAGTCTCTAGAAAAGAAATTAGTAAAACAAATCAAAAATCAAACTCACTACCATTGAGTCGGATCCCACTCATTTTTTTTCAAATGTATTTAGCTGGTTGCTTTAGGATTTCAGACTGAATAGTGGTTAGTATATTAAAAGTATACTGAACACATTTTGTCAAAATTAATGAATCCTTCAGAAATTCTGACAGATAAAAATTGACTCGAAATGTTGGGCAGTTACAATGGCAACTTCTGTCAAATACTGTATCTATATTATTAACTTATATAGCGAATAACTGACTTTTTACTATTTCAACACTTTTAAAATTTTGATTTTGGGAATAAGTGATTATTGAAAATTTACTAAGACCACAACTAAAAAAAAATCTATCATTTTTTTTAACTTTACTTGCCAATAATGGGAGCTCTGGTGGCATAGTGCCTAAGGCACTTGACTGCTAACAGAAGGCTGGTGGTTCAAACCACCAGCCACTCTTCAGAAGAAAGGTTGGGTAATCTACTTCCATAGACATATCACCTCAGAAACCCAAGGAGAGGTCACTGTGAGTCCAATCAACTCGACAGCAGTGAATTTGGTTTTTTGGTGTAATGGAATCTATGTATATTTTAAATTGAGGGAACATTGCTTAAATTGCATTAATCCTTTGTTGGATTGCTTCTTGGCTTTTGGCTAAGATCAGATGTAATTTTTTTTTTTTGGATTCTAAACTCTGACTTTTGTTGGAGACCTTTCCTTACTTGGTTTTTTATGCCTGAATTCTAATGATTGTATCTTAAAACATCTTCTTTTTTTTTTTTTTTTCATTAAACAGTTTTGATGTCATATTTGCTGGTGGTCCAGAAGAAGTTCTAAAAAAATTCCAAAAGGCAAACCACAAGGTGATCTTTGCAGCTGATGGAATTCTGTGGCCAGATAAAAGACTAGCAGACAAGTATCCCATTGTGCATATTGGGAAACGCTACCTGAATTCGGGAGGTGAGTAAGACACTGTTAGCAAATGTTTTAGCATAGGTCATAGTAAATTATCAATATGGGTAAAACTTTTTTTTTTTTAATCACTGTGTGTAGATGGTGGTTCTGGTAGCATAGTGCCTAAGGCACTTGACTGCTAACCAGAAAGCT
>NW_006940888.1:0-1352 GCF_000298275.1 Orycteropus afer afer | reverse complement strand
CTGCAGCCCTCTCGCTAACCTGACACAAACCATTCCTCCCATGGCACCTACCACCTCCTTTCTGGTTTCAGTAATTTGCTGCAGTGGCCACACACAACTCACAGATTATGGTGTTTATTAGGGAAACAACAGGCTACAGTCCAAGTTTGGGGACACACTCAGTCTCTAGCAGTCTGCAGTCTCACTTAGCAGTTGGCAGTGTCTCTCTTAATAGTGCATGTCTCTCATGTCTCTCTCAGAAGTCTCTTGCATTTCTCTCAGTAGTACTTGTCTCTTGCATTTCTCTCAGCAGTACGTGTCTCTCTTGTCTCTCAGCAGTGCATGTCTCTCGCATATCTCTCTCAGCAGTATGTCTCTCACACATCTCTCTCAGCAGCATGTCTCTCACACCTCTCTCTCAGCAAGTGTATTTCTCTCAGCAGTGTCTCTCTCAGCCAGCAGTGAGAGATTCTCTCTGCCTCTAGGAGGACTTATTTTTTAGTCTGGGAGAGTGGCCAAAGTAACCAATCCCAACATCAGAATTCTATAAACCTGAGAGAAAGTGAACTTCCCAGAAGATTGCTTCATGCTGGTTCAACAGAAATACACCAGGTATAACTTTACCAATCAGCTACTGAGATGCTCATGGCAAAGTGAGAGTTACAAAGATTATGTGTAGAAAAGCCATACCAGGTAATTTACTACACAGTACATATTATACAAAAACATTGTTCTACATTCTACTTTGGTGAGTAGCGACTGGGATCTTAAAAGCTTGCAAGCGGCCATGTAAAGGAAATGATAGGTCTCTCCTTGTAAACAATTAGTCCAAGTGACTAGTTGACCATGTGATCCCCAGCCTATACGACCATGAGACCAGAAGAACTAGATGGTGCCTGGCCACCACTGTCAACCACTCAGCGAGGGATCAGTGCAGGAGATCTTGGATAGAGTGGGAGAACAATACGGAACAAAACTCAAAATCACAGAAAAATGATCACGTTTGCTGGTCTGTTAAGCCTGGTAGCCCCTAGCTACACTTCAGGTGTGGGATTGAACTAACTCCTGTGGCTTCGAGTCTAACAACAGACAGGCCTATGGGGTGAACAATTATATCAGGTAGATACACCCCTGGGAGTGATCAATCATGGGAGAACAGAAGTATAGTGTTTGCAAAGAGAAATAGCTCAGAGGGTGGGAGTGCATGAGAGAGAAGGATACAGGGAAGAGGTAACTATGGGGAGGAAGTGGGAAGAGAGCTGTTACACTGTGGGGAATTATAGTCAATGTCATGAGAAAAAGTATATGTGAGCTGATTTATGGAAAATCAATTTGCTCTGTAAACTTTCACCCAAGTCACAGTAAGAACTTTA
>NW_006940887.1:0-1360 GCF_000298275.1 Orycteropus afer afer | reverse complement strand
AAAGGAGTGTTTCTTGTAGATAGCATGTTGATGGGTTATGTTTTCTTATCCAGTCTGCAACTCTGTCTCTTGAGTGGTGCATTTAATCCATTGACATTCAGTGTAATTATCAGTAAGTATGAATTTATTACCATCATTTTGCTTTTCCATGGTGTTGATTTCATTTTTCCATATAATTTTCTGTGCTGAGTTTATTTTATTTTTGAATCATGTTATCACTTCCTTCATTTCTATTGTTTTAGTATTTGTTATATATTTGCACTGATCCTCTTTTTTATTGTGATGTGAACGTTTATCATTTTTCTTTGAGGTTACCCCATGATTTATAATTTTCTTCCCAAGTTTAGAACAGTTCATTCTATCTCAAAGTTGTTATGACTTCTCTACCATTTAGAAGTTATATAATTACACATTTCCCCCCCTCTTTTTGATTTGTAATTTTCCCCATTTGTCAATTGATGTCTCTGGTTCCCTGTTTACAGTCTTGTTGGCTCATTTACTTTGGATACTTCCAAAACTGTGTTGGTTTGTGGGTTATGTCATCATGTGTGTTAATGGTGTGTTGTTGTTTGCTGTTGTTGGTTCTCTGTTCAAAGGACACCTGTTAGCATCTCTCATAAGCATGGTCTGGTTTTAACAAATTCCCTTAATTTCTGCTTATCTGGAAATATCCTAATTTCACCATCATATTTGAGGGAAAGTTTTGCTGGGTATATAATTCTTGGTTTGACTTTTTTTTTTTTTTTTTTCAGACTTATATATATATACACCATCCCATTGTCTTCTCACTTGCATGGTTTTTGCTGTGAAACTTGAGCTTATTCTTATTGGTCACCCCTTGTAGGTAACTCTTAATTTTTTCCTTGCTGCTTTTAGGATCCTTTCTTTGTCTTTGGTTTTGGTGAATTTGATGATGATATACTTTGGTGATTTTCTTTTGGGGTCTATCCTGTTTGGGATTCATTGGACTTCTTGAATGGATATATTCTCATCCTTCATCATACCAGAGAAGTTCTCCTCCAGCAAATATTTGGCTATTTTCTCAGTGGTTTTATTTCTCTCTTCCTGTTCTGGAATTCTGATTACATGGAGGTTATTCCTTTTGATGGTATCCCACATGAACCTTAGACTTTCTTCATTTTGTTTTGATCTTTTTCTGGTTGACCCCTTTCCAAAGAAGTATGCAGGTATTTGTCTTCAATCTCACTAATTCTGTCTTCTATTGATTCAATTCTGCTCCTTTGCCCTTTCAATGTATTATTTATTTCTGAAAATTTAGTATTAATCTTCTGGATTTCTATCTGTAGATTTTGTATCATTTCTTATTATTCATTTATTTTGTCATTTTGTTCATGTATTG